>NC_060275.1:20932465-21092465 GCF_021613505.1 Equus quagga | reverse complement strand
AGGATTCAAGAGACATGTGCAATACTCTTCCTGACCTCAGAGACCTGAGGCTGAGATGAGACCTTTGCTCTTGAATAAAGTGGAAAAGTATGACTAAAGACTAATGGTTTAACTGTGAAGTAGGGGCAATCATACGTATATTAAACACTCAGACAAAAAACTATTAAAGGGTAAGGAACTGAACTATTCACTCCCCATCACAAATCTCATTAAAGTAAATTCTACTTTTTTTCTGAATAATTACATGGTTACTGCAAAGTCCAAATAAACCTAATAAACACAGACACACACACACACAGACACACAGACACACACAGACACACACACACACACACAGTACTCTGCATATTATCCAGAATAAGGCAGGTGCTCAGTAATGAGTTGAACGAACGAATGAACAATAGCCATAGGAATAGAATGTCTTTTTCCCCCCAGGATATAACTTGGTAGAATTAGAACAACTCCATATTTCTGTTTAAGTCATTAAACACCTATATATATATTTTTTTCATAGAACGGTTACTTCTACAATGCTGTTCCCTTTGGCCTAGCATAACTGAATTAGCTAAACATCACATCCCAAGGAAAATAGTGATATTTCTACAATATACAATGATTATTTAACATAATGGGAACAAACAAACCCATAAATTAAATAACCACCTTAGGTAAATATCTACCTCATCAAAAAATTGATAATAAAACAGTTAACTAATACATGTATAGTGATATACAATTTAAAGAACACACAATTGCCTCCACTTGTTTAATCTTCACGACCAGCACTCTGTGATAGGTATTATTATTTCTACTTTAAACATAGAGAATTAAAGCACAGAGAGCCTTAGATGACATTTCATAGATCACAAAGCTACTAAGACAGTGCAATCAGGACGTAGGCAAAGTTATAAAATCACAAGGGCTTAAACATGAGGGTCAGATAGAACTGTGGGAATTACAACCTTGCTACTCCACAGCAGTGGGACGGTGGGCAAGTCGTATCACAGGTTTGAGTGGTAGCCCCCTCCTCTTAACACAAGTGCTTCTTTTGAGGCATAAACGAGAGGACACCTAGTTCAGCATATCAGCGGCGTGTTCTAAATGATGGCGCATTTCCTTGTCCCTCCTCTGTGGTTTCCTCTATGCAAGGGTGCCTGACAGAGCAGTGGGAAAACAATCTCCACCCGAAACACACTTAGGTAACAGAAATCTACTGAAATGAAAAACATTGATAAAAATATAGGACCATGTTACACTCTTCACTACTAAGCAATGAAATCAAATCACACATCTTTTTGGAGTACCCACCACTATTGGCACGAGAAGTAAGTATGTACAGTGAAGATGCTTAAAAATATAATTTCTGTTGATGCTTTAGTATCAAAATCTATGTGCTCATATTTAAACAGAAACGAACAGTGAATTTTGCCAAACTGGGGAAAGGAGGTTATCTAAGCTACCCTTATCCATTCAGAAAAGGAGGCATTCCTGAGTGTAATTTATTCAGAAGCTAAGCAGTTGGATTTTTTTGCTTTCCAGTAGGAGTCACTGTAAACAAGAAATTTAATTCATAAACCAAACTAACGTTGGTGTTTAGTTAGTAAATGCATATATGTGGATTGTTTTATGATAAACAATTTTCATAAATGGTGATAGATCATACCTAAGGAGGGGTTAAAGTTTAATATCCAACTTAAACTGCAATAACAAAAATCCCTATTAGGGATGAGCTCAACTTCACCAAAGATTTCAATATCAGAAAGAGGATGAAGACACAGACACAGACACACACACCCCCTAAAACTAAACTTTTCTGATGACTGCAACTTGAGACAGCCTTGCAATCTAGGAGTGACTATCAACAAACGTCCTGTATTCCTATATTTCTGTCTTTGTGTGAAGATCTTCAGAATGTAAAATAACTATATTCCTTTAAAAAGTTAAGATTTTTATTTTTTTAAATGAATCTCAATTGGAATCCTAATTATCTTAAACTTTTTTCAACATACACATTTATCTGAAGAAAATACTTATCTCATGTAAATACATTTGTTAGATAAATATAAAAATATTTATCTGAAGTAAATCCATATTACATGAAGAATTGAGGCAAAGAACAAATCATTGCAGTCTCTCAGTGGTATAAACTTATTCCCTTGGCACCATTTAGATATTATCAGTACAATAGTTTCAAGTATTTGTATGGTTCAAAAATAGACAAGTTTAGTTTGGAAGATGCTTTTATGAGAAAGTATCAAATATCAGCTTAGACTGTGAAATCTAATTTCTATTTGTGTTTTTATCAGTGACTTTCTATTGTTATCTTGAATTGGCTACTTTTATATGCCAGCGATCATATGTAGACATCAAATGGTTTATCACATGATCAAATACTTATTTTCTTCCTGACTGGTCAGATAGCTTGTAGTCATATTGATTACAATGTACTTCACATTGATTACTAAGGTAAGCAACGTGGGCTTTTGTTTTTAACCAGACTTTTGTTCAATAAATAACTCCCTTCTACCTTTCTGTGGCAGTATTTCTCTTCAAGAGCAAAAGGAAGTTTCTCATTTTGCTTTATATGATATTATAAAAACTCTCACAGACATATATTGTTTTGGTGACATACAGTAGCACGTAAAATAAATGTCAAAACTAGGTTTCCAAATTCTTGTATCCAGTTAGATCTGGTTAGAGTCGTTTTCCCCCTTTTCCACATATTTTCTCATTTCTGGGGTAAAGAATACAAAGTACATTATTACCCACATGAACAAGGCATCTTCTCTAAAATTCAACAAGCCAGAGATATCAAATGGTATGCTCTATACACTGGGGAACATGTGTCTAATGGCGTATGGGATATGGTAAAGTGAAACGGTAAGTTTTAAGACCAGAGTATATTGATTTTTATGTTTAATTGCAATGGAAACTGCATGCTCGACTCAAACTGAAGTTCACTTCTTCCTTCCTCAATTTCATGCAAAGACCTGTAACTGCAAAAGTCATAAATTTATTTTACTACCAAATTTCTCAACTATTAAATGAAGTAAGAAAAAGACAGTGCAAGTGACACTTCTGACAACTTAAGTAGATATTTGAGTTAAGGAGAAAAGACTTCGCTATGCTTCTTATTTTTCCCCAGGACATCAATCTCTTTCCCCTGGGATAAGTGGAATGTTCTTTGAGAAAAAAAAAAAAAAATTCCTTTAACCTAACCCAGTGTAATCCATAGCCAGTCTCCAAGTTTGATACAAAAACAAACCATTTCTATTTTGGTACAATGAGGAAGCATCTCACTGGACAATATAAAAACAGAGATGGAGGAAGTTGACTCAGATTGCTGCACTTCCTAGAAGAAGAGAGCAAGTGGGCTTACCACAATCACCTGAATCAGAGGGAATAAGACGACAACTGTTTTTTCCGTCAAATTGATGCACGTGTAAGAAATGAATTCCCGAAAAGTTAAAGGGGAAATCCTGGGTATATTTGTTTATCTGAATGAAGGATTCCATTTGAAAAACTTTTGACAAAATGGATTGATGAAGCAGATTGGAATCTGGGCACAGGATGTACACAATTTTTTTTAAATTTGAGAATAAATACTAGGCTTCCCAATGCATTGCTCAGCGATCAGAGGGAAATGTGATATCACAATGAAAATCATTTTCATTCTAAACAGAATAATCGTCTAGGGTTTGTTAACCCCCTTTGGGGTGGGAATTCTAACAATTTCCTGGGGTTTCTAACTGTTGATTACATTTAATTGTTTGACATCGTTGAGCAAGTAGAACAACGAATTGCTGGGCAGAGAACAAACAATTTTCAAATACTTTAATGATTATCTTTGATAAACACTCAGAATAAAAAGAGTAGGTAAAAAGACTGAACAAAAAAAGTTTTAAACTGGAAGTGAATGCCCATACAAGATCAGCATCCTATGCACATTCGTTACTGAAGTGCCTATTTCAAATTCCTGTTTTATAAAGTTTCTGCCTAAAATATTCTTTTGTGTAACTGGAAACCTGCCACCTTGAGCAAGAATTAATGGTATTTCAAGGAGAAAGGAGTAGCAGATTTAAGTTCCCTCAAGGTCCATAGCCTAAAGCTTAAGGGCCATTGGTGCATTCCTGACGTAAATGTTGTGTTCTTTAACTCAAAAAGTCCTTAGTTTTAAAAATAAATGATCTCTTCATTCTGTCATCATAAGCACATAAACAGAGACGACCATGAAGAGACAGGTGAGATAAGTTTTGCATCATCATCCACTAAGAGACAAGAGCTTATAGAAAATCCCATGAGTAATGCAAAAGAAACTGTTTTAAAGGGATAAAGTGCAATTAAGGAAAACTCTGGGCTTCTACTAATAAAACAGAAATTAACTCATAAGCTTTCATTGACCACAAACAGCATTAAAATTAGGATTGCTTGGCAAAAATTTGATATTGATAAATTTTGGCTTCTAACTTTAGGCCAACCAAATCACGTATAGGTGAGGGATGCCCAAAAGTCATATGGCATTATGGACTTATTTCCATTCATTTATGGTTAGGCAAAAACTGATTTAAAAAGGATGTCTTCATAGTCAAAACTAGCATCATTGTTAACAGTGCCACACTGCCAAATTACGGTACTTATAACCAGAGGCACGAAAGTTTCCTCAATTTGTTTGACAAGGGTATTTGTTTCCCAAATTGTTGGTCAACATTTTGCCTTCTTTGAACATGATTATCTAGTGTATTCTGAACATAAAACAACTGAAAAATTGCTTACTATGAGTCCAACTTTCAAACAGGTCAACTCTCCCATCGTTACCTCCAGTCGGAGATTTCCTTTACTACGGAATATGACATGTTCTCTAACATCTGTTCAGAGCATGCAAGCCATTGCTTTATGGGCACCTCTCTGCTTAGTGCCACCTTATAGAAAATGTGCCCAAAGAGAGGATACAGAAAATGCAGTCAAAATAAGAGTTCCTCAAGCCATGCCCATTTTGTACACGAGCTGTGTCCTTCCAACTTGCTAGCAATGTTGACCTTTAACTGATCAACTTCTCATACTTTTTGCAATGAAAATAAGTACACTTAAAAAAAAAAATAAAATTATTGTGCCCATAAAGCTTTCTCAGAGTTAAGCATTTCTTATTGAGTCATTATTAGTACAATTATTAAACTAATGATTATATTTTATGGTAAATAATTATTAAACACAAAAAAGTAAAAAAAAATTATATTGTCTTTTTTTTTTTTTTTTTTTTTTAAGATTTTAGTTTTTCCTTTTTCTCCCCAAAGCCCCCCGGTACAGAGTTGTATATTCTTTGTTGTGGGTCCCTCTAGCTATGGTATGTGGGATGCCGCCCCAGTGTGCTCTGATGAGCAGTGCCATGTCCGCGCCCAGGATTCGAACCAACGAAACACTGGGTCGCCTGCCGCGGAGTGCGCGAACTTAACCACTTGGCCACGGGGCCAGCCCCAGTCTTTTGGTTTTTTTAATAACTTTCAAAAAAGCTAAAGTTTCTGATTCTCCAACCAAGTTCATGGGGATGAGACCTCCACCCCCATCACCTGTCCTCTTGGCCTTCTTAGATAAACAGGATAATGTGGAGGCCAGCAGCCAAGATGTTGGGTTAAGTTCTGGCTTAATTTCTAACTAGCTCTCTAAGCCTGAACAAGTTCTGGCTTTACTGAAATCTCAGTTTCTTTATAAACAAATGTTTCAAATGGGCATTAAATTGTGATCATGACAGTTTTCCTTTCCAACTTTGAAATTCTGTGATTTCTGTTTTTATCATAATGAGATATCTCTGGACAACCAATCTCTGAAAATAGAAGACAATCAAAAGTTGTTCCTGAAGTTATATAAGCAAAAGCTCAATTACACTCATGCGTCACTTAATGATGGGGCTCTGTTCTGAGAAATGCGTCCTTCAGTGATTCTGTCATTGTGCGAACATGATAGCGTGTACTTACACAAACCTAGATGGTATAGCCGACTACACAACTAGGCTGTATGGCACTAATCTTATGGGACCCCTCTTGTATATGACATCTGTCATCGACCAAACTGTGGTCATGTAGCACACGACTGTTTAAGGCAGAGATACACAGAAGCTGCTAGACGGAAGCTCAATGGCATATCTGTGGCCTCGGTCTTAATCTGCCATATCTGCAACTCTCAGCAATCTGGAATCAAGTTCCGCAGTCACTTCCAGATAAGCACCATTCTAGAATATAGAATTCTCCAGCCAAGTTTAATGCTATGAATTGTTGCTTAATAAATCATGCACCTATTTTATTGTGCCCAATATTATAAATTTATAAAGGGGAGAGATTATGATTTAATTTTCTTTGCCCCACCCTCTACTAATGTAATATGTACCTAATAGGAGCTCAATCACATCTTGCTCATTGAGTGAATGAGGAACAAAAAGAGATTTATTTCCTTCCTTTACACAATGACAGAAATCATCAAGTCCAGAGTTGTCAGAAAAACATATTAGCCAGCTGTAACTTCAATCTGAGAATAAATCAAGTCTTCATGAAATGGAAAAGTGAATCTATGATTAGACGAAAATTGTCAAGTAGAGCTATACCTACTTTATACTAATAAAATAAACACACATACACATAGTTATGATGAATTGTTCCCCTAGTTTTCAAATGTTCTGATCATTATTTTTTATTTCAAGAGCCTGGCCTTTCTCGCACCTGCATTATAAACTGCTGAAGATCAGGGATGGGCCAAAGTTTTATTGCTGGTCTGACAGAGAGCATATTCATTCACACATACACCTCACAGAAGGGGGCTTGGACCATCTAATTTGTCTTCCTTTCTCTCGTATAGTGTGGCTATTTTCTCAATGGAATAATGAATAGTGCCAACAATATGCCAAAGATATAAAAATGGATATATGCGTTGTCACTTTTGAGAAGTGACACTGTTATGGCACCTAAGTATGTGTGATGCAGACTCCTGTCTCATGGATTCTTTAATTTTTCTAGGTAGGTGCCCCCTATTTAACCTGTATTCTACTTTAAAAATTCAATTTTATAAACATTTTCTTAGAGGGACAACATATTCTCTTATGGCTAGACATTATTTCCTAATGACGTGGAGAGAAACAAAACAAAGAAGCAGGTGCTTTCCAAGTCATTTCCACATATTTAATTTTTTTTTGTTGTCCTTCCCAACACATTCCATTTAACTAGATTTCAGGCACTGCAGAAAAAAAAAACATACTTTTAAAAAAAGATGTTACTTTGTTTCATTGTTACCAAAAATATGCTGGTAACAAAGAAACTCGCCAACAATTGCAGTAAGCCCTGTGGTTGATTTCATCTCTGTATTATATATGATATTGCTATCATGGACTGTAGGATTACATCAATTGTTGGACTTTTAAAAATCACAGTCTCTGGGGCTGGCCCTGTGTTAAGGTTGTGTGCTCTGCTTCGGTGGCCCAGGGTTTCGCCGGTTCGAATCCTGGGTGCGGACATGGCACCGCTCATCAGGCCACGCTGAGGCAGCATCCCACATGCCACAACTAAAAGGACCCACAACTGAAAATACACAACTATGTACTGCAGGGGGCTTTGGGAGAAAAAGGAACAATAAAATCTTTTTTAAAAAAAATCGCAGTCTCTGTATTTAGTAGTCCACAAGATAGACCAGTGGCACTGGGCCTCTAGAAGCATTAGAAAGCAAACTCTCCTTTGGACAACTACTTGTGGCCATGTATATCTTTGCAGAAATCTCCACAGTGGCAAGAACTTTGGTTCTCTGCTGTGTACCGCCCCAGGAAGCCTGGCACTTAGTTGATGTGTCATAAATATTTGCTAAGTTTTTTTATTTGATACTTGAGCCTTAAGCTGATTCATTGCTAAGTGGGTATATGATGATGTAGGATCATGAATCGCTCCCTACAACTTTTGGCTGATATCGGGGTTTCTTAACCTTTGGGGAGCTATAGGTTCCTTTGGACAATGATAGAAATTATACACACAGTTACCTCTGTGATACACATACTTGAGGAACGGAATTTTGTTGACGAGAATTCTAAGAGAAAGGCACTAACATTTTGTAAAGACTAGTTTGAAACATACTTGAGATCTGGGTACCCAGAAGTCATATTTTTTATGAAACAAGCTTAATGTGTCAGGTTTACCTAAAATTTACTACGTACACACAAACAGTGAATACACTTTCAATATGCTCAACTAAGAAGAAATTTTGTCTGAAAGCACATGCTAAAATACGTCATCATTTTAGTTGTTTCTTCCTTTTATTAAAGTTTCCTAAATTATTGATATCATCATAGAGACACCTGGTAGCAAGGCAATAGTTAAAGATTTGTCCAGGTTTCCTTTAAAATTCCATTTTCAGATGTTTGTAAGGAAATTGCCAGAATCTTAAATTTGCTATGCAGAGTTTTCTGTAGAGATGCAAATTTCATTTATCTCACTCTTTATATCCTTTTCTTTCTAAAAAATTTTAAAGCTGCTAAGTCATTTTGAACCATACAGTGCATGAAAACAGACCGTTTTAATACTTGAGATGTTTTATTATCTATGGCTCTGGCAAAAAAAATACGCAAAAATAAAAAACCCCTCAACTCACCTCCATATCTCCCAAAATACCTTAATTTCTTTGACTAAAGTACAGGTGCTTCATTTTAAACATGGTCTGATGACTGACATCTAAAACTAAAAATCTTGGTAAGCGGCTACAATGTTGACATGCTCCATGCTTGCACTGTGTAAGTACACTGGGGCCAGGCCACCCTACTGTGTAAGACATTTAATCTGGACTCTGCAATCTCAACTTTAATTATCTATTTTGTTTTCAAGGCTGCAAGTTCCCAGTAAAGTTGGAAGGCCGACTGAGCTTTATTTTGCAGCGAATATCGTTTCTGCTCCCTCTTGTTGAGTTGGGAGCACAGCTGTGCAAAGTAGTTTCAATGAACCAAGGGATGGTCACAGGATAACCAGCTCAAAACCTCGCCAGAGTTTACAAACCAGGGGCTACCTGACAATTATATGAACTCCTCCAGAACCAAGACCACTTGCATGACTTTTAAACTGGATCTGCGTCAGTAGGATTGATTTATGTTGATCTCAAGGATATTTTTCCCCTTATTTTACCCAATTTACACAGCAATGGACAAGGATTGAGTCTAATTTCATTTTTCATCCAGTAACTAGCTTGTTGTGTTTCATAAACGAAATGGTAATAGTAGGCACAAAGCCTGAACTGCTAATTCAAATAAAACCAGAATATAAAGAGCATTATCTTTAAAAAAAAATAACAGCTTGATTTAGTAAAAGCATTATTTTTAATAATGAAAACAACAAAACATCCTAAACCATACTCCACATACTTTAAAATACCCTGAAATAACTTTTATTAATAACGTGTAAGTCTTGTATTCATAACTGAGTCTTTGTAGTAAATGCACTATTTAGGTATATTCTCATGAATTATCATAGGAGAAAAGGATCTGCCATCATTTCTAACCAAAACCTCCAATTACACAGTTCCAAGATAAATCAAAATGGACTTTAAAGTATTGAAAACCACAGGCTAAGACACCCAGTGTAGAAAAGAAATTCCTTTCAGAAAAAAGGAACTAGTATAAACTCTTGGCTACTTAAAACAAGGTTTAAATAGAAGAAGGGGAAAGTGCCCTCACTTTTCTAGAAGTGAGAAGATATACTTCAAAATAATAATTCAAAAATAAAATAACTGATACTAGTAATTTGAGTTATTAAGTTGAATTCATAAATTATGACTGGGCTCACTTGGAACTAAAAGTATTAGCTGTTCAAAATAATTCACTCCATGTTCTAGAAAACATCTAAATCCTAACCTAGAGAAAACTCACTACTTAGCAACACCTTTCTAAGGTGGCTAAGAGGCACTCAATTTCCATTGTCAAAGACATCCATTTAAATGGGTTAATATCCAAATATATACTGATGAATCATTCAGATGTTACTTTTCAAATCTGGGGGCAAAAGGAAGGTTTGGCAAATTGGTACTATATTTTAAATTTAATTATCAAATCAATTCTTAGGAATTAAAAATAACGTCTTAGAAGCCGGCTGAGGACCAGATTTGGCCACTAAATGCTGTGTGACGCTCTTGCTGAAAGACAAGAAGAGAACAAACACATCGGAGCAGAGAGTGTGCCGGCCATAATCGTGGGACTTACACCCAGGGAAACCTGTCCTTAATTTATCCCGTCGTGTGTAGATTTGGCAAGGATCTCCCAACATCATTTACATACCATATGCCCTGAATTACCTAGGCACAATGGCTGTGGAGAAATATGACATTTCGGGTCTGACTGTTTGGTTCCTTTTATAAGTTTTGCAGCTTTCACTTAATTTTTCTCATTCCTAAATAATTTAATGCAATATTGTATGCTGCAAAGAGAATGTTTTGCTAAATCAATAAATAGTTCATTGTGGCTTGTGATTAGAGAAAAACAATCCTGAGGTAGGCGACCAGGAGGTAATATTTCTCCTACGTAGGAATCAAATAAAGGAAATCAGCTCTTTATGCTTTGGGCTCATTTTAACCTTTGTCTCTTTACTACACATATAAATGCAAGGCATTCAACAATAAAATAGACAGAAATCAGATATTATGACTTCTGTGGAACACAAAAAATTGGTCAGCAAGTTTTCACATTTAAAAGGGATCCCTCAAAATAGATTCTTGGTAATTCCTATATTTGTTCTTCTTATAATTAAAAGGCATTATAATTGCTCTGTGCCTTAGTTTCCCTCTTCCCCCCCAAATGGCATTAATCCAGACTTAGTGCTATTAGTCCAGACTCTCAAACTAAATTTAAAGTCAGATAGATAAAAAACGTATACTTCAACCAAAAAGATCAATAGCCTAAAAAAGGCTTGGAGCAGAACTATGTACATATTTTTTGTTGTGTACTATAAATTTGACTGTATAAACTTCCAATTAAAAATGACATTCACACCATCATTTTTGATAGAATTTTGCACAGTAGGAATACTCATTAATGCAGGGTAATACAGTGTGATAAGCAGCTTAGACATCAAAATAGTAAAAAAAAAAAAAAAAAAAACGCCAGTTGGTCTACTCTTTACACGAGTAAAATACAACTTAAAAAAATTAAATACCTGAGGAATTAATTGAAAAGAACACACTTACCGTCATACGTATTTTTTTTTAACTATATCAGATCAAGAGCATCCATTCTCTAGTCAGTTTCTACCACAGAAAACTCAGTCCTAATACCAAAAGAATAATCACATTCATCCTATACTTGATGATAAGACATTAAATGTATTACAATATTCAAAATGGAATAAAATACAATTTAAATAATTTTACTTATCCTACAGTTACCCTCCTAGAGAGTATGTGTCTATATATATCACATATATGTATACACATAGTATTTTTACCATGTAATAGGAAGTATCTGAAATATCTGAATTCTTAAAGAGAGGCAAAAGCCCATTAGCTGCAGTGTGCATACGTGGGTCATTTCTTGATCTTTAACTGGAAAATGCAAAGTGACCACATAATTCTCAGCTGCGTGTTAAAGTAAATGGCAAAGGAGGTGTGTCCATATACTAGCAGAGAAATAAGTAAAAGGCAATGCAGTGATTTCAGAACACTATCAAATAATTTGCTCTCTTTAGGGGGGCAAGAAAAAGAAAGAAGCTACCACTTGAAGACCGGCAATGAAAGGGTTAACAGACATATGCTGTATAATTAGGAGATGCATTAATGATTATGAATAGTAAATGATTTGGTGCAAAGGAAAAAATTTTAGTCAAAGGGACATGTACCTATCTTACATGTTTATTAGTAACTGTATATAACTAGAGAATTCTGCTATTAAGAATCTTGCATTATTGGTGTAAATACTTCCAAGGGTACATCAAATTGTAATCTTTCATACGACATCCATCAAACCAGGCTGGAGATTTTGACAAACATTAAACACAGTAAGGAGGCAATTATGTATGCATGATTTAATCTGCAACTAATTAATATGCAAATTTATTCATATGTTAGTTACTAAATTAAAAATGCAAAGAAGCCCTTATGGTGATTCTCGAAATTTTGCACAAACAGAACATTTAAAATGTAAGAAAAATGAAGTTTTTTAGAAACCTATAACACACTTTTAGTGTCTCCAGAACCTGTTGCATTAAGAACACTCAAAAATATGTGTTTAAATACTAGATAATAATTTAAAAGGTGTGCTAATTTTATGTGAGAATGTGGGAACAGAAAGGTTAATCAGAATTCTCTCGAACTCTTAAGAGATACACTCTAATTACCAGACAAATGGTATTCTATTTCTAAGCTTCCTTCCCTGCTTTTAGGGTTGTCAGAAGTTGGTCATCTTACTGATATCTCGCACAAATGGTTAGGGGAATAAATAGTATATGAAAGCCATTAGATATACTGAAAACTCTAGGGTAACTCTGAGACCATTTGGTGTTCACTAAACATACAATTCACTCCTCAAGATGGCAACTCGCTCCTTTCGCCTTTGGGGAACAGCTCTTTGCAAAGACAGAAAAGGGAGGAAAATCTTGAAGGAGGCTAGAAATTCTCCCAAACTCTCTTCCAAACGAATCTTCAAAGAAAATAATGCGACTAACCCAAGAGCAACAACCTCCCAAAATAGCAGAAGGTAATTTCATTTGAATTCAATCTGGTTATTTTAGCCCTGCATTTTCCAGACAAACCAAAACTGATTTGAATCTTTGATGGGAGATGAGAGAGGTGGAGCAGTGATAATTTAAAAATATCTTTTGGATGTCTGCATACAAGGAAATATCCATTCAAGTGTATATATTATCCTTTGGCATACTGCCTTCTGAAAGTCTGATTTCCCTATGACTTCCCAGTGATCAGCAGCAAGATTTTGTGTGGATCACCTCTCATCTGATTACCTTTTTCATCCGAAGTCCGACGGCCATGTATACAGCTCCTGGAGCTGGCACTTGGAACAGCTGTAGTGGCCTCAAGAAATCAACACAAGTCAACTGTATGAGGAAGCACAATAACAGCATCTACGGCTCTTCCCAGGGCACTGAACTCTCACCCACGTTAAAAAAAAATCGCCATCAGTCTCATCGCTGCCAAGTGACACACAAAAAGGAAGTTAACCATTGGCTGTTACTTGCATTCACAGTCTGACTCTGATCTCCCAGCTTCCCTTAGCCCATTCTGATGCCAAGCGGACTACAGCTTGCCCATTTCATTTCGACCACGGCAGCCAAAAAAAGCACTGCCCCACCGTGCAACGACAAGCAGTCTCTTTTGATATTAGTACCTCAGTATGCAATAGAAGAGAGTCAGATGTCCCTCAACTATGTGCCCTCCCCTGAGGGACTCTGTCCTGGCCTTCCTTGGCCAGAGAGATGGTTGAGCGTGCCACAAATCCTTAGCTTTGAAAGCACAGGGGAAGGAAACACACCATCCGCAGGGTTCAGACAGAAATGGCGAGGAGAGCCTCTTCTGGGGAGAGGATTCATGCCCTCCAATTCAACACTCGCATCTAGCTGGAAATATTAACTCATATTCGATTCACTCTCTGCCAGCCAGCACACATAAGCACAAACTGCATTACATACGAAAAGGAGTCTTTTTTTCTTATGTAATTAAATCTTAGTATATGCTAGTAAATAAACATCAGATTTTCTTATTTTTCTTTCACAAATGAAAGGGGACTCTTCGGGGTTCAGGAGCATGGATTTTTTCATTGATCCTCAGAGAAGGAGGAAGATGGTAGTGGAATCCACTCCTTCTGTCCCCCAACACATCCGGATTTCTTTGCGAAATACACAGAATCAGACTCTAACCTGGTTTAACCTCTGAATGTGCCCTGTAACACTGTCACTCTCTCCAACATTAACATATCATGTGTTTTATGATTCCAATGAAGCGTCAACCAGGTGAATATCTCAATTTCTGGGCATTTCAGGAATCTGAGAGTAACCGAGGCATCCTTCATTTTTACAGGTGACTCAATTTTTGTTGTGACCAGAACTGAACATAAAGCTTTTAAAAGCTTAAATGTACACATTTATGCATTCATTACACAGTGTTAAATCTAATTTGTTCTTTTTACTGTCACAGGAAGCACATGTTTAAAGCAATCTGTTTCCTCATGTGAATGCTTTCCTGTCTGTTTAAAAAAAATTGCGACACACTTTACCCTGAGTAACCAAGAGGTGATCATAAATATCCCTAAATAGCATTAAACAGATATGAAAGACATTAACACTTTCAGAATGCCAAAGTAGTATTAAAAAAAATTCTAACAGATGCTCCTAGGTCAAAAAGTGAAATGTGTGTTTCCTGAAAAAACACTCATCAGAATCATAAATGAACTGTGAGTGGAGAAGTGAGGTGTTACCGAACAAACGAGGATCCGTTTGGTGAGGAACACAGCAATCCACTGCCAAAGTGTACTTGCCATAAAATGCCAAATTGAAATGGAAGTTTGATGAAAACCAATATCCTTTGTAATCCACAAGGTGGCAATGACTACAAATGAGGGGTGGCTCAATCAGATCTATCCGGCTTCCCAGGGAAAGATGCTGTCTCTGTGAACCGAACATCAGTCTTTGCTCAGGGCCATGAGGAAGAGGTCCAGCCAACGAGGACCTTTCCCAAGGAATCTAACGTGGTCCCTGGTTTTTCTGTAAATGACAACTGGCTGGAAAAAGACATTCGTGGTGGGAGGTAGAGACCATGCTCTCTCTCTCCTAACCCCTTTGACAGATGTTTTTTTCCTTTAAATGCAGAGTTAACTCATCAGCCCTTATAAAAAATTGTTTTAAGTTTCTCATAGCTGACAAGCAAAAATACTTTTATGAATTCAGCGATGGCATTGAGAAAAAACACATTACCACGTAGCAAAGGCCAGAATCCAGCAATTCTTTGACTTTACCTTAAAACACCTGTATAAATATTCCTGTTTAATGTTAGAAATTTACCTAAACAGTCCTAAACAAATCGAACTGTTTGACTTTATAAGAGAAACAAACTGCCACACAAGCTCACCTAGTCAACACATCTTCATCTTGCCAGATGAAGGAAAAACCCCAGGCCTAACCTTCTCTTTGCATGGGTACCAGAGCCAACTTCACAAAGATGGACTTGTGCATCACTCGAGAGGACCTGCTTCTGACCAATCATAGAATAACACTGATAGATTAGGAAAGAAGAGACATGTATCTCCTTATCACGCAGAGGCAGTGCTGATTTAGGCATAAACAAATTATTGGCAGAGGGAATCATATTATGAGGAGCTCTGTCATCTTGGCCTGATGTCCCATTTCAAAAGAAAAAAGATGGAGTACATACTTTCAACACAAACTTTGCCGAGTGATAAGTTAACAATTACAAAGGCTGAGTAGGTGTCTTGGCCTGTTAGAGACACTGCTGTAAGGACAAAGAGATACAGAAAGCACTTGCAATATTTCATAATTTCAGAAAAAGCAAGTGACTTCCACTAGATAGAATTCTTCTGCATGCAACTGAGACCCTGGTCTTAGTTTCTACTCTGTGGCTAACTACTCGAGTAAGCTGCACGTTAAGTTTTTCTCAAGTGCCAAAAGAAAGATAGTTATCTTGCAGCTGATTTTAACATTGCCAGTGCTTATCATTATTATCATAAGCTGTTATCATTTCTTAGATATTTACAACGCATTAGGACTATGCTAAGCACATTATTTATATTGTCATTTATTTATCACAATATTCTTGGGAGGTATGTATATTTCTTCATTTTTCAGAGAAGAACTCAAGGGTATTATAGCATGGGCGCAAAGCCATGCAGCTAGTAAGTGGCACAGCAACTAAAAACCCAGTTGATCAGATTCCATGCTTGTAACCACTAGATCATACTGTCTCTGTTACAGACACGTTGTCCTGAATTGTCTAGACTTTCTAACGGATCTGCCAGGGCAGAAGTTGTGCATTATAACCAGTGCACCACTTAGAGGTAATGACAGTCATTCTACAGGGAGACGAAACTTCTGAATATTTCACTTATTCCAGATCATCAAATACTTGCGAAGGGAACAACCACCACGTTGCAGAGAGCTTTCTGGGCCACAAAGTGTTCTGAATAGCCTCATGGTTAAGGACACAGAAACCTTGGAGACAGATCGCCCAAGCTCAAACTCAGCTCTGCCGCTTACTAGCTGTGTGATCTTGGCCATGTTTCTTCACCCCTCTGTGTCTCCATTTCTTTATCCATGAATAAACAGAAGTACCCATCTCACTGGATTTTTGTAGGATTAAATGATTTTCAACAGAGGCAAAGTGCTCAGTGCCTGGCACAGAATAAGCACTATGTTAAGGGTTTGTTGTTAATATACCAGCATCATCTCATTAAGCAGGCACTTATGAAATAGGTCTAAACCTATTTTGTAGACCATGAAATAGGTTTGTGACCTAACCTAGACCACTGGGTGAGTAAGTAGAGGATATTAGACACTAAATTAGGAAGATTTCTTTATTTCTAGTGCAGTGTTATTGCTAGCCTACTGTGCCACTTTTACTACTATATTCATTCAGTGAAATATATTTCAAAGTAATACACCTAAAACAATGAGGTTGGTTTCTATGGGACAAAAAAGATGTACGTAAAACAAGACCCTTACCCTCTTCAAGGTGGCTACAAGTGAGTAAGGGACTCAGCATCTCCATAATAAGCCAAAAGGAGAAAAAGTCCCTGTGTTACACTGCGTGTGTTATTTTATTTCTTGAATGTACAACTTTCTCAAAAGGAGAGACATTATGCTCTTTGACACACCAAGACCATTCCCACAAATTGAGATGTGAGTGACACAACACCAAGGATTTCCCTAAATGGGAAGGAACTTAACTGTGAAGCTTCACGATATAAATAAAGGGTACCTTGAAGAGAAAGAAATCTTCAATGGTACATGGTGTATCTAGTTTGAGTTTAGTTGACAAATATGCTTTGAATAAGTACAAGTGAAGAAAGAAATGAATGAATGAATGAAACCTTCTGAAAATGCCTTTCCCCCTTCCCACCCGGTGCTCCCAGTTTATTATAGGGCTCCACTTAACAGCTAGGCTGTTGATGAAATTTATTAACGGGAAAAGAAAATAGCATTGTTTGTCAAATAGCCACTTATTGGGGTTTGAATTCCAACTATATGATCCCATAATAAATATGCATAATTGTATTTTCTTTTGCCCAGCACTGTCAATTAAGCTACAGATTACACGGGGCACTGTCTCGTCTACACCTAAAATTCATATAGAGGCACTACATGAGGAACCCATAGGTTTTGCTGATAAAACTCCACTCATGAAGCATATGCCTTTGTATTAAATGGCAGGATTTGTGCCTTTTTATTACATAACAACACTTTCAAATAGTACAACAGTTACAGAAATAGGTGTATTTTCTACTTAGCTTAATGGTTTAAAAAATTCAAACTGATTCCACAAGTCTTAATCACCAGGCCATAAACATTCTTTTAAAATCTCAGCTTCAGCAGTCATGAGACATGAGTGCTGCTGCATCCCCAGACAAATTTTATTTTTATCTCATCTGCTAACATCTCCAGTTATTAAGACTTTCTTATGATAAAGCCCCAGTTTTTATCCTCCCCTTATTATTGAATTATTTTGTATTTCAAGTTTGTTTCATAATGAGCAAGCCAGAAAATATTATTGTACCCTGGATTAATACACCTGAGCACCTGTGAAACAAATGAATTCCCCAAACAGAGTTACTTGAAAACATTATCGCTAAGAATCAGCCACCTACTTGAAGCTGCCTTCTCATAGCAGCTAATGATATAATGATAGACCGTGCCAATCGGTAGAATGAAAGCCATTACAATATTATTATAAGTATAATCC
Source organism: Equus quagga (assembly GCF_021613505.1). NCBI lineage: Eukaryota > Metazoa > Chordata > Mammalia > Perissodactyla > Equidae > Equus > Equus quagga. Next base: position 21,074,546 of record NC_060275.1, on the reverse strand, counting down.
AGGAGGCATATTTAGAATGATATGGATTGGGAGGGAGGAGGCTGCCGTTGACTATTAGGCACTCTTTCTCAGATGATATAAAAATAATTGTTCCAAAACAGCATTTTTCTAAAATCCCTAGATGGTAACAGCAAGTGGTGACAGTGACAGTTCTTGCATGTGTGTGTGAGGAATGTACCACAAGGGTCATTTTTCTGAGAAAACACGTCTTTCTAATATGAGTCCATGTTTCACAAAGGAAATGCCTTTTAATCACTATCGTTGAAAACACAATTGACATATAATAACACACCAAAAAAATTTCTTTACAGTTTGCTACTAAGGGGTCTCCCTAAGCAAGTCCCTATTCTTCTGTTCTCCTGAATACTCCAAATAAATTTAGTGAAATTTAATACACACACAGATCCTCTTCTGGCTACTCTAGAAGTAAACGCTTATATATCAAGTTTCAACCCTAATAGCAGATTTATGATTAATTAATTCCTCAGATGACAAAGTTAGACAAGAGAGACAACAGTGGGCGTTGCTAAAGCACTTAAATATAATTCTTAAAAGGTTCTTTTCAAAATCTAATTGGCACGTTCTTTTAGAATTGAAATCTGTACTTCTCACGGAGACTTAAATCATCTTTATTTTCGACCCTGACATTTGAGAGAACGCGGAGTCTTCTGCACTACCTTCATCTCTCTGAAGAGGGAGTATTAACCTCAAGCAAAGCAGAAACTCCCCAAACAGCGCTGCACCTATGCAACAGCTGCAACCAACAACAGAGTCGGAAGCACTCACACGCTGCTGTTTTGAGATAAAATAATTAGTCTTTAAAACTCCAAATTTTGCACCGCATTTTATAAGAGCTCTTATTCCTTTAAAATGAGCACACTGGCGTACACAAACACGCCCTGGGACAGTGGAGATGAAGGCTGAGAATCGCCTGCTGCTCTTTGAAATGCAACTTTATGTTCAGTTTAAAAATTCAGTGCAATTTATTTAAAAACAAAACAAAACAAAGCAAGTGTCTGCAAAGAGGCTGACAGAATTTAATCTGCCTTAAGAAAATAGAAAACTTTGCTAGTTTTGAAGAGACTCTTCATTCTTTTTAGGATTATTGCTACCTACTCTGGGCGAATGTTATTTACTTCTCCAAGTTCTGACTTTGATTTATTACTTTCAAACAAAAACTTTAGACTTGCCTGAAACCAGGAAAACACACGTTGAAAATACAGAAATTGTCAGTGACGGGAAACGAGAAAATTTCGCTATGTTAGAAAACAAAACCAACGTTTCAATCGACGAAATGTTAAAACTTAAAAAAAGGATATTCAACCCAATATTAAGGCAAGCATCTCTGTCAGTCCACAAACAAAATAAATTCACAGTTCAGCCAGATGCTACAGAACAAGTTTTTACAATTTCCAAATAAAGGCAAGCCCTGTAACAATTCTCTTTAGGTAAAGCAGCCTTGAAGCAGCTTCTTAGATTTCTTAATAATTAAACCACTCAGAGTCCAAGCCTTCACACCAAAATATACACTTCAGTGAAAGTGATAAAATAAGGTTCAACATCACAGTTCCCTGAAATGTATTTCTCCTTTCTCAACAAATGAGTTCAGTTTTACACTAGATGCTATTGTTCCAGTTGTTGAAATCTTTAAAAAAAAGTCCTGATAAATCTTTGTAGCTGAAATATTGAAAACTTGGTGAAAAATAAAAACATACACAGGGGAAAGGGGAGATACATCATGCACACCACCTTAGAAGCACTTGCTGAGTGGAAAAATCAGACAAAGGTGGCTGGGAAGAAAGGTATGTCTATCGTGGAGGGAAAACAAGGTGGTCATGTTTTGTTTGAGTGTTTGAGGCATATATCATTTCATTTGTAAAGATAATTCCAGAAGAGCTCTCAAATACATAAGCCTTTCACCCATAGTTAACTTTTGTGTTTTTCTTCTCCCTTACATTTCCTTTCACTTTATGTTTAAAATATGCACACCAGAAGACATCTTTTTAAGGGGCAGGATCGGGTTTCAAGAAAGAGAGGATAGTGGAAGAGGTGCCTCATTATTCCAAAATTCCAAACAAAAATACAGAAATCTTTTAGCAAACCCCGGAAAGACTGGTGTGCCTAATGGTACATACCTTGTATATTTATGAATCTTGTATGCTCTTGAAAATATATTTAATGGGATAAGAACCCCCAATGAAAACTTAAATATAGCGGTTCTCCCATATTTGTTTCATAACCAGCGATTCATAAAAAGCAGAACCTCCCTAGCCTCTAAGTACAAGGGAGAAGATAAGATTGGTTTTCAAAAAAAAAGTGTATACGCTGAACTTCTGAAGCCTTTGGTTTAGCAAATTCAGTGTTAAGTGCACACACAAAAAAATACTTCCTTTGCGATTAATATTTTCTCAATTTTCAAGGTGTTCCTAGTGCCACATTACATATTCTGTGTAATTGTGTGAATAATACTTTTGTCCAATTTAGTATGATTTAATTGCATTATCCTTTGCTTTCTTCCAGCCTATACATTTTCATAACTAATAAGCACAATGTTAATATCCAAACTTCATATTTCAATAGCTTTAATTGGGAAACAAGCAGACTAAATTTAAATCAACTATTGAGAGCTAGCCTAATACTTGAATGTAAACACCTACAGTTACACTTTTTCACAAAGTATCTACCTCTCCAGGAATGAGCCTTGAAGAGGCCCCTCCTTTTATATCTTATCACACAATTGGCTACTTCTAGACTTTCCTACACAGGATGGAGCCCAGGTGGCTGACACTTAGTTCACTTTAAAATTAATATAAATTTTATTTTAAAGAAAGCTGTAGATAACACTCAAGATAACATTCTGTTGACATGAAAAAGCATTATTGTGATTTCCTTATGGTCAGTTTCAAAAGTGGTGGGGGAAAGCAATTTATTTTAAGTACTGAGTTTTTCAATCATATATAATTTCTGGGCCTCTAATTAGGAAAAAAACATTACCAATTTCTCCTTTAAATTGTGATTTGCTCAAGCATTTGAGAAAAAACGTTTTTTCTAAAAGCATCTTAGGGTATGAACTCAACATCATGTTTGAAACCTTCAAATATGAAGGTTTTTGTATACAGAACAATTAATGCCATCAGCATTGTCCACTTTTTCTTCATATTCCTAATAATCTCATCTGTAAAAAAAAAGCCTCATCCAGAGTTTCAGATTTTATTTAAGAATTCTGTCCTTAAGAAAACTGGTAAATCTGGGATTACACACAACTGAGATTTTATTTTTCAAATCCACCAGATTAACTCATACCTCAAATTCTAATGGAGGATCGAAATCTTATTTTAGAATCTTTATGATGGTAGAGATTGTTGCCCTTAGGATCCATGTGTCCAAAATTATCTTTGATCACTTAACACAAAGCTTGCCAGATCCTCCTGATTTTAAAAACAACAAACAAAACGCTGCAATTTGACAGAGAAAAAGGACTTCATTGAAAAGTGCAGTTTGAAAAAAAGATCACTGGTGATAAGAGAGGCCATAAACTATTTCTTAGGATAAAACTTATTTCCAGACAACTGTGAAGTTCCAGGGATTCCAACTGGGAAGGGACAGTGAGAGCACACTAAAGTTCCAAAACCGGATTAGAAATGGAGACAAATTCCACCAAGGTGTGAAGTAGGATGGTTGTAATTGTTAATAGTTTCTGGTTAACTGTACATCATTTTGAAACAGTCCAAATTATAAGAAGATTAAGGCTTTATGTGTGTACATACTGGTGGGCACAATAAAGTTTCCGAAAGACAATGTCTTTCTGTTTATGTTTTTTCTGTGTGCTAGGAAAAAATATTTTTAAATGGCGCAATACGAAATTTTTTTGCTTTCCAGGTTTCAATGCTTCCATGTAAATTTCAAGGAATCGTGGATCATTTTTCCCAAATATGTGGCTTAAGGTGGCATATATTTCTCTGCATGAATTCATGATTCAATACGTATGATTATTACATTATACAAAGATAAGAAATTTGCTGGGAAGAGTAGTAAAGTTGAAAAATATTAGGTATAAGATGTTACATGGTTTAAAAAAGAAAACCCAGATGTAGAAATCGAGCAAACAAGAAGTTCACAATCTACGAGAAGTAGATTCAAGAAATTAGATAGGCCAAATAAATTCTGGCACCAACGAAAGACCAAGCTTTATTACTGAAGGCTCATCAAAAGATGAGGGCTATAAGAAATTGGGATGTGACTGAAAGAGCAACATACTAAAATATGAAGAGAGAACATGAAAACGTTCTGCTGTACTAAGCAGGGCTCTCGTGGGCAATTCGATAGCTGGCATTTCACACAGCCTTTCCCTTAAAAAAAAAATCACCTTAGCCCTAACTACAGGCCTCTCTTCTCCAGAGGGGCAGACTTCCTTCTCTCCACTGCGCCTGTGCTGTAGACCCTGCAGGATGGTTCTTCCACCATCCTATCACTGTCTTTCTTCTGCAGTGACTTGAGGTCTCTGGCTGCAGCACACAGAACAAACACATTCAAGGATCCTGCCAGATCCATGGCATGATGTTGGGCCAGGCTTATGTTTTCTCCCTCCCACAGATGCTGCCGTATTTTCAAAAACAGGGCCAGGCAAGCCCCTCGCTCTGCTGATTTCCTGTAAGATCCAGCCTAATGGCGGCAAAAGAAGACCAGCTTCGGTACCCCAGTCGTGTCATAAACAATATCTGATTACAGACGTCACAGTTTACATTTTCTTTGTGTTAGGTTAAGGACCGCATCCCGAAAAGAAAAAAAAGTGAGTTGACACAACAGACTGTGACAGATTTATTACTATTTATCATGGTAAATATGTATCAAAGAAAACATATCAATGTCTTTCTCTCGTCATAATCACTCACAAAGAAACCTTATATTATCCTCAACTTTTTATTTGTTACAAAAATATTCATACATATTGAAGCAAGTTTCAGAAGTGTCTCTTATCGGATAAATAGTCATAATTTTATTTGAGCTGAAAAAATGAATGAGTGTGGCAGAGGTCTAAAAATATAAATCTACTGGGGCAAAAGTGTTACAGTGTCTAATATAAACTGTCGCTTTAGATCAAATTAAAATACACATTTTCTGTGGTGCTAAGGCATGTGGATCTTATAAGTAATAAGCACTCCAATACATACAATAAAGCTAATATAAACTAAGTTAAATTGCTATTAAAACAGAGCTGAGATTTTTTTAAAGTAAGGACAATAAATATATAATTGGATTCTAAAATCAACCAAACTAACTTATTCTTCGTGCTTAAAACAAAAAAAAACAAAGTCAAAAATATAACAAGGATAAAATTTCCATTTCAACTGAATTTTCCTCCTTGTCTTTCAAAAAGAGGGGCTCTGTTTACCAAAATGTTCCTTAAGGCCCATTAAAACATTTAGCCAAGATAAATTCTCTAAGAAGAGTAAACCCTAAACTGACCATTGAAAGCCAAAAATTAAATAATAAAAACTAAATTTCCAACTCTAGATTTATTGGGAAGAAAGGACACTTTCATATTTCTGAACATATGACAGCATATCAGCAACACATAAATTGTCTTAACAGCAAAGAAAAAACTATACCAGTGAAATTTTCTATAGTGGCCAGTTAGATCTAGGGAAATACTTAAAAATTTACAATGAATCCTGAGAAATTGTTGTTGACGATGATTAAACAGATAAAATATCTAATGCCACACCAAAGCACTCCTCAGAAATTGTGCAGATTTCTGCATAATTTTACCACTGGAAAAAACAAACTAAGTTTATTTGAATATGAGGCATAAATAGGGTACTATAGCTTTAAGCTTTGCATGGGTTTTATAGCACAGAGCTATTCTATCATTTCAGAACATTCAAAGGTCCACTTATTGTATTTAATACTGTCCGTATTAGGTTCAGGCATGTTTAAAATGTAAACAGCTGTGAGGACTATATCATTTGAAGTTGTCATAAAAGCTATTAAAAGCTAAAGTTTCATCTACATTAAATCCACCACAAACTTCAAGCTTTAAATATGCTTATAAAAACCTCAGGGGATATTAGTCGATTTCTATACAACACAGCAATTCAAAGAGTAAACGACTCAGTACATTTTTAAGTAACTTATTGGTAGTCCAGAGTGACTATTTTATATGCCATTGGCAGTTTTATTTACACACTATTTTTCTATATTTATGGATAATTTTGTGACGGTTCTTCAACATTACGAAGTCTGTGAGAATCAGCATACAGAATTTGGGTTTTTTTCCTGATAAGACTTATTCTGATATATTTGCTTAATAATTTTTTGGATGAGCTGAACTGAAATCAAGTGAAATACACAGGTGTTTGGGCTAATCTAATCTTAGAACGTGTGCAAAACCTATTATTCTTCTAATTCATTAAAAACGAAATAAAAATAATATGCAAGCATTGATTGGTAATATATTTTCAGAAATCTAAACATAATTTTATTTTAGGTTATAAGAACTTCTAATAAGGCTCACCAGCATTCTTTTCAAAGAATACTTGTGCCCTACAGAACACAGAATTAAATTAAATTAAAACTATATATATATATATCTCTCTCTCTCAAATGGAGGAAGAACAGAAAAAAGGAGAAAACAAGGAAAGAAGGGAGGAATTCATGTTTATTTTACATAAGGAGGAAATTACTAGAAACCAGCCAGTTCTAAGCAAAACTAAATAAAATTATCTAGGAACTCAAATTTGAAAATATATATGAGAATTGAAAATAAGATATTTATTTAGTTGCGATCACAACCAACTTTTGCCTTGTTGAAGACTGGAAGGACCTCAGCAACTCCTGCTTATGGCGCCAGCTATTAAAAAGACCCAGAATGCTTTTGGTTACAGCTGGATTCTTCTAGCTGTCACCTGGTATTCCAGACACAAATGGCTACTGATGCAGCTACCTTTGCAGGCTTTATTCAGTAACCTCTCTAGAAAATAGAGACATTCTCCCTGCACTCGGGGCTGAAACCCATGTAAATTTTTCCTAAATCCTCTCCACAAATCTCCTTTCGCATGCAAATCCATAAATCATCATAATACCGACAAAGAATTTAACCAACACACGAAACTAATACTCATTCTCTTGAAAGCTCTGTACAGGTAAAACTCCTCCAACTTCAGGCACCTTTTCAAGGCTCTCTTCAGAGCTTAACCTGCTGAATATCAGCACAACCACCCAGTCTCCCAGGATATGCAATTAATCACTCCCACGTGGGTCAGGTGGCTGAAGGCGCAGGTCATCCCTACCTCATCCACATTCTAGATAAACGTGCTGTTCTGGTGCCTGGAACCTCATTCACTCCTATCTCCTTCACATCAACACAAAGCCGAACAAAATAAACAATATACAAAGGAGAAACAGGCAGTACTTACTGAAGATGGCAAACCTGGAGGAACTTTTCGAACTTTCTTTGTCTGTACCTCTGAAAGAAAATGAAGAGGCTGTGAGCTCCCTGCATGCCCATTTTCCTAACTAAAACGAATTCAACCACAAAGCCATTTAGATTAGACCAGATTTTCTTAAATCGTTAACTTAGCAAAAATGTCGGTCCCACTACCACCTTTTATTCTGGCAGAAATCAAATTCTGCCTTGTTCATAAAAATGAAGCTACCTAACTTTTTAATGCTTTGATTTTTAAAAAGATGCCTTATATGGGCAGCCAAGAGAAAACAAGAAATAAGCATACACCAAAATAGTTCTCTTGCCACTGCAAGTTGTTGACATCCCCTCATAGTGTACAACAGGGGGGAGTCACCAGCCTGACAACGGAGCAAAATTTTATGATTTTGGGCGGATGGGGGAGTGTAGGGTGAGAGGGTGGTATTAAAAAGAAAGAAAGAAAAAGACTATACCAATAATCACTCAGGAATTCAAACAGAGGAGTACCTTACCCATGGCACTACTGTGGAGAGGCCTCCTTCGGGGGTTATTGCTAGAATACTGATAATACTGGGAACCAGGTTTGGTAGGCGAAAGGGTTCCTGGGTTGCCCATATCCATGTCACCTCCAAGGAGACTCTGCTAAAAGGTTAAAAAGGGAAAACAAACATATAAGGTTAGTTTTTACATTCACTACCCCCCAACTGATTGTTAGTACTTAAACCAATGTAATAAAGAAAACAGCATCTGCTAAGCTGAAACAATTAAAACACAACAAAACAAAAAGAAGAGGAAAAGGAGTCTAGGAAGCTAGCACAAAGTTCCTGGATTTTACTTCTTTACTTTTAAGAGGAAGGTAGAAGGTGATTCTCTTTCAACAATATTTGAATCTTTTAAGATGACTGACATTTTAATGTCATAAGAAAAGGGCATTTATGGAAGACTAATGTTCTCTTTATCTAGGCCTAGGCTCAGATCTGGGAACTATTCATGCCCTTTCTGAACAAGAAGCAAGAAGAATCTGATTTTTCGAATGCACACAACTTCCCCTGGCCGCTCACATTGGGGGTGAGCATAGACGCTCCATCAGAACCCGGCCCCTCAGCATCGGCACAGCAGGGGCCTCCGCGAACCTGCACAGCACCCACAGAAGAGCAAGCGCCAGCCGAACCGGGAGGCAATTCAAACCCTCACGTTAACCTCCAAAATTATAGAAATAGTAGGCATTCTAACTAACAGGAACAAATTAAAGGACTTTAGAATGCCCTCTTGAGGACGGTGAGAAGCTAAAAAACATCCCCACAGATTAAACATTTACCTGAACAGTAGAAAACTTTGACAAATATCATTACTTATCACGGTGTGGCAAATTACTAAACTTTCAAAAATGACATACGAAAGATTATCTAATAATATTACATTTTCTAAAAGCTACATAGAAACTTACCCATAATATATAAATCGCCTGATTATATTCTGCATTGAACACATTGTTCTTTTAATTATTCTGATATGCAAGAAAACAAGTGTAGATACTACCATTTATATTAAGAACAAATTTACTATTTAATAAAGAAATTTTAAAATTAAGTACTAAAAATCTAACTTTATCGTTACTTGTAATCAACTTTTACTGACTGAACTAATTACTGTCCTTGATAAAGTACAGAATGTGTTTTCCCTAATCTAAATTCTAATCACCATGTCACTCACAACAGACTTAGGGATGCTTCACTAACACACTATTCACATGCAAAATACTCTAAATAGGCCAATTATGACTCTGCCCCTGTTCCCTGGTTAACCCGCTGAGAACTGAAAAATTTCACAAGGCAGTCACCAACTAAAACAAAGGGTCCTTGTTTTAAATTAAGACAGTCTTTTTGATTCCTAAATAGCTCAACAAAGTGGCATGTCTTCTAGTGAAAGCAGTTGGTCAAATATGACCCATAAGCTGGAAAATCAAAAATTCAAACCTCCCCTTTCCACCGCCATATAGCTAAATATCATAAAGAGATCCTCTCTATTCCGAGGGACGTCTGCGAGTGTTGGATGAGTAATATATAAACGACTAATCAGCTACTGACAAGCTTGCCTTCACTGATTCCAGTTTAAGACTTTGTCACAGGATACATAATAAACATTACACTTTAAAACAAAACTTCAAGGAAGAGATTTTAGGTTAGAAGCACATTTCGAGTAATAAACTCACTGCTAGTATCTTCATATTTACCACACAAATACCTGATCCAAACCAGATTATTTACCAGATAAAAACCTGACATTCGCACGCTCAATTATCGCCTCTTCCGAACTTAAGATCAAAATGGTGAACAATGACAAACTAAAATATAGAGCTCATTATAACAGTTTTCTATAAATCAGGAATCAACAGTATAGTATGAAATGACTTCATCATTTTAGGAATGGCATTTGAAAGTTTAGAATATCAACTTGCAATTTCACTCTTGGTAAATCTTATTAACAAAGTGTATATTTAAATAAGTCCAAGTCCAAGTTTGCTTTGAAATTTCCATCAATAACGCAGTGAATCCTTTAGACCACAATCTCCTCACAGTTGGTTAAATCTACAAATGAGTCTTCATTTCCTTGGAAAGAGGAGTCTGAAAATGGTATTTCTGATAACTGCATTCTAGACAGGCACGACCCCCTTTTCTTCAATCTTCTTTCTCCAAAAATTATACAAAATATTCAGAAAAGGGCTGAGCACATATGTTGAAATGCTTGCTTGTCTTTTTAATGAGCTTAACCATTGCTTAATTCTTGTTGGTCCTAGTGGCACAGGTTTTCACTCCCCAGAAAGCAGATGCATTCAATGGGTCAACATAAAAACAAACACGCTTCCTATACTGTGTTTAGCAGCATTCACAATAGAGCTGTGAAAAATATAAAATGATAACTAGAAAATAGCTAACTGCCTGTGGCTGACCTTCTTGTTGTTAATTTAAAAGAAAATCATTTCATGGGCCAGTTGTAAATAAATCATGCCTCCAACTCTTGCATGTGCAGCCAGATGAACTATGTAGAGTGACTTAGTATTAAGACCAGATAGCACTTACATTTAGTGGCTCATGCTAATCTTTTTATTGCAAAGCACATTCCTGTTTCTTTCTTTTTAGACCTGTTTGTTCCTTTTTCTTTTTCACTCAGACAATAGAATCATTCTTCTAAAGCAACAAAAATAAGCATTTCCTCACACTTATGGGGCCCTAATCACCCCCCTAGGGAAAATTAAGATAAAAATATGTCTGTTCTTATTGTAGAGTATACTTGCAAAACGAACAATGACCATTTACTATTGTTTGGCCTTTACGTAACACGCTTAACTCTCTGTAGCACCGAGAAAGACAAAAAATTTTCCACCGGCTGAAAAACCTGGGTTTATGAATTTTAAAAAGTTAATGGCATTCAATTTAATAAGGTAAATTTACTACTGCAAAAATGGATAAGGCATTCATTTATACATGAATTTACCTACATGAATGTACATATCTGAAGATAAATTTATGCTGCATAAAAGTTAAGTTTGAAAGCTAAAGTCTGCTTTAAAAATGGGCAAATTCATTTTTGCCTTAAATAGGATTATAAAGGTTTTAGGGTTTTTGCATTGTGCAAGCTCATGCTCTGCGGTTATGCTGGGTCCCAGTAGAAGGCTGCCTGAGTCTGCCAGGAAACACTGGAAGCAAGATGTGGCATCTCGCAGAGCTAACCTGTAAATCTTAAACCCATAGTTGAGCATTTTGTTTAACTGTCTGCAATGTGATGAGACGAACCCTTCCCCTTACTCACTCGTTATTTTCTTTCAAAGACAAACAATTTCAAGACTTAAAATACCCTAACCAAAGAATAAACTATGCTGACTTTGTCAACCAGGTTTAAATATTTTGGGGTCCACCCCCTGCAACTAATTCTTCCAGCAAAGAGCCAGTCCCAACATATCGCCACTCAACTGTCAAATGCAGCTTTCTGTGAAGATCTCTTTCAATTAAAATTTCTGTTTGTTTTGCATCAGATCTGGGTCTCAGAGTGTCTTTCTAACACATTCTCAACCCTGCCCCCATTTGTTGAAGGGGGAGCTTTATAACAACCTTGATCAACTACTGAACTTTGCTTATGCAACCAAGAATGCAAACCATGAATTAAACTTGAGTAACAGAAAAGTAGTATATATCTCAAACTAGATTTATAACTGAATGGTAATCAAAAATAGAACTAACTGCTTCAAGCTTAAATTATCAGCTTTTTTCTTGTTAAACTAAAATCATCTTGCTCTGAACTATTATTTCATTTCAGTCAGCACTTTAAATGTAATGGGTGGGTGGTACATTTCTAAAAAGGAAGATTATATTTACCCTTAATTATAGATATGAGTGAGGTCAGGGTACGATGAATGCTGCTTTTTTGGCTTATAATTAATTCATCTAATAGGTGAATGACCTTGAATTTCAGAGTTGGAATCTGGGAAAGAAAGAAAAGAAGTAGGAGAAAAAAGAAATCTCTGGGGAAAAGCAAATGTGCCCCTGGTTTCTTCGGGCTTTCTCTGATTTTGCGTCACTCTCATTACGTTGTGATCCGATATCAGACACAACATCTTGGGGGGATGCTGTAGAACAGAGAAAAGCAGTCTCAGATGAAACCAGATTAAGCTCCTTTTCTGAACTATTGCCAAATGCTTGTGAGTCTAATTCATGTTTGGGTATTCTGGTACTCACACAGCTGCAATTCCATTCTTTCATCACAAACCTAAGTGATGTATAGTGGCTTTGTATGGCGAACTGACTCTATAAAGCCAGGAATTTTGGAAGGCTTTACATTATTATGGAAATAAAATTCTGAACCACTATAAAACTTATGAACGCTGCATCGATGTATAGGTACCTAACAGACTCTGCAGTGCTAAGTGCAAAACACACACTGAGAAAAATTTACAAATTAGATTTGTTTAAAACACTTTTTAAAATCACCGCTGAGGTCATTTCTACATAGTTAATTCTGCACAGAATCGGGTTTTCAAAGACACTGCTGAATAAGATTCCAAACAGCCATGGGGAAGTTTTTGCAAATCCCTGTCGAATAGCTGCTGCTGAATTTGCCATTCTGACCACAGAAGGGCCATTGCTGACTTACTATACTAGCAGGAGGGGGATAATTCTGCTGCTGTTGGCACTTACTCTGCAACCTAGAATATATCTCGCACCAAAGGGCAATGAAGAACACACTATTTCCACCTGTCCACGTTTGAACTTCAAAGCTCAAAACTGAAGGTCAGTCTTTGGACAATCTTTATTCCTAATACCTGAAAGTCCGGGAAGGCACCTTAACAATTTATTTTGATTTCTGTCCTATGCTTGGTTTCAACAAGAGAGGGCTCGGGAAACTTCCAAAGATAAGATTGCAAAGATAACTTTCATAATCAGGGACTTAGATTGTTATGTGCTGGAGAGAAACATAAATTATTGAAATTATCATTTAGCAAAGATTTAAAGGACTTTGATCAACGTCTTTTTATTTCTACTTTAAACATGTAATGCATATTCTAACAAGTCAGAAGTAGAAACCAAACCTCTCTAAGTAAAGAAGGAAGGCTTTGAGGTCAAATAGATCAGGCTGAACTCCAGCTTAGAGGCAGACAAGCAATGTGACTGGGGGTTAGTTTTGCAACTGCTCTAACCCCTGTTTTTTCCCTCTGTAAAAAGGGAATGATAAAAGCTCTATCATAGTCACCAGGAGCAGATGAACCAACATATGTACAATGTCCAGCAGAGCTGAAATCCAGCTCTCCTTCCTCCAATTGATAGTCCCACTATGAGTTATGATCCACTGATTATTATTTAAAAGATTCCTCAAAAGTTGTAAATAAGTGTCAGTTAGATCCTTTACACTTTCAGATGAAAAGTATATACTGAGAGAATAATTTTGAAAAATCATTACAAAAAAACTGAAAAAGAGTTAAATAAGGGGGTTGATGATAGCCTCATGGCCTAGAACTATGCTGGCAACAAGAAATAGTTAGTGTTCTTTCAGATTAATAAAGTAACTAGCCAATAATCCATCTGAAAAATTTCAGCTTAAATGGCCATTTTCTTGGAACTGCTACGAATCCTTGGAAGGATTACTTCAATGGCTCATTTAATTTTGCTTTTGCAAGCATGATCAAACTGTTACTGTTAATTCAGCTGCACCTGAGATCAAAACTAGTCATAGTTAACCAACTAGGTATGCAAAAATAAAAACTGTAATATATTTAATAGAATTTTATCAATCATGTGATGCTAAATAAACTCAAATTATTACTATAGCATTAGCCACTGAAAAATGACCTCAAATACCTGGTTCAATTTTGTTTCTCCCTTTGCAAGGCCAATTATAGGTATTTAACGAATATTATGTGATATTAATCAAACAGGATTTTTAAAAAAAATCTTTACTTCCTCAATGACATCACAAGAAGCAAATGAATGCACTTTATAGTTTTGGTTGGAAATTTGCATAAGTCTCAAAGAATTCAATTGACTCTGAACAAATTATTTATCCTAGTAGTGCTTCTATTTCACCAACCATTCAAAACTTCGAATATGTTGTCTTTCCATATAAAGAAAGACAACATCTTATATTTCAATGTTATAATGTGATGCAAAGGTTGTCACGGTAACTATTACTTAATGTATAACACAGTAATAGTCAAGTAAAAACTCATGCATTTTGGTGTGGAAATTACAACTGAGCAAGGGTTGGCAAGATTTATGCATTCACCTATCTGACTACCTCTCAAATGAAAAAAAATACATTATTTATTGTATACAATAAAGTGAGGAAGTCTTTCCATGGTTTCTGAAAGTACATTCTGGAATCCTAGGTCATCTATTACATATTAAAAGGAAGATTACATTTGTTGGTGAGAAGGTAGAAATTTAACAAAAAGAAAGCACAAAAGCAATCAGAAACCTACAATAAAGAAGATATGAAGAAATCTTATAAACTATAGAATTTAAGATAACTACCTTCTTTTCAGTGTATGTTCCTTCTTAGTTCAGGAAGTTCATTTAATACATAATTTGATAAGTATTCTATAATCACTACTTGCCTTAAAATGTTTCTTTTCAGTAATTTTGTTCCAAAGTAAAAATAGAACAATTTGAATAAGACCTGTTAACATCCTAGGGAATTAGCACCACTTCTCCTATAAATATAAACATGTGGCTATAATAAATGTGCTGAAAAGCATATTTGGCCAGGTTGCTATTTTAGTAAAATAGAGGAATATCAAACTGTCACATGTCAGTCTTCTTCATATTGGGTGGGGAAAGTTCCATTTCAAGGTTGCTGTAAATGCCTTTCCCTCTGAGCGAGGATCTATAAAAACCATCTTTATGCAGAGACTGTCCTCCTGGAGGACAGGCACCAGGATCTCATTCATCCTGCTTACCTAGCACCTCGAATAGGTGCTCAATTAAAGTCTAATGGCCAACTCTGTCAGATTTACTAAAATAAAGTATCCTGATAACCATCTGAACTTGTAAATAAGGTGATAAGCCTACCACACGACAGGAGGAAACTGAGGTTATCTGGTGAAGTGGCAAATGCATAATGAAATCTTCAAATCATCGTGAAGGTATTTAAGTCCTGACTATCCTTCCAGAGCTATGTGTGGCCTCTGCTTCCAGTGGTCTGCTTTCAATAGGCATTAACAGTTTACCTCCCAAAGTTCTCTTTCTTGTATACCTGGCTTACCGAGAACATATGGCATTAAGGCCACACTAGTTTATGTGCTAGGTGAAAGATGAAATGGCTTGTTCATGTTTTAACCCCCTAATGTGCCTGGTACAGAGACTGCCATGGCAAATGCTCACTAAATATTGAAATGAACCCAGAAGAACTATTGCTATTGATCAAATTGAGGACTTTATCCCATTTTTTTTGTTTTTTAGGATAAATCTGTTCCACTAGTCATTCCAACTACTGTTGCTGCTAATAATAACAATAGTAGTACCAGTAGCAGTAATAGTACTAAGAGGAAGAGGAGGAATGTGAAATGAGAGTAGCGGTAAGGGAAATACATACAGTAGTTTCCCTTATCTGAGGTTTCAATTACCTACATTCAAATACAATTCGAAAATATTAAGTGGAAAATTCCAGAAATAAACAATTTATAAGTTTTAAATTGCCTGCCATTCTGAGCAGCATGATGAAATCTCGAGCCCTCCCGCTCCATCCCGCCCAGGACGTGAATCATCGCTTTGTCCAGCAGATCTCTACCGCTGTTCGTCACTCAGCAGCCTTCTTGGTTATCAGATCTACTGTTGCGCTATCGCAGTGCTTGTGTTCAGTAACTCTTATTTTACTCAATCATGGCCCCAACGTGCAAGAGGAGTGATGCTGGCAATTCAGATATTCTCTTACTGCACCTAATTTATAAATTACACTTCATCATAGGTATGCACATAAAGGAAACAACATAGTGTATATAGGGTTCAGTACTATCCACGGTTTCAGGCATCTGCTGGGGGTCGTCAATAAAGGGGAACTACTGCTCACTAGTAGCAGCAGCTACTGTAATGGAGAGTCTTCTAAGAGCCAGGCACAACTGCAGACATTTACACTAAAAAAGCAGACGATATGACTCCTACTGAACACATAGGGACATTCAGAGCGGGAACATGGCCTGACCAATGCCACGTGGCTAGCCAGCAGCAGAGTCAGGGCAGGAATTCAGTGAGGCCTGACTTCTCAGCCCAGGCTTGTCCTCTACCCCACACGCTCCCACCCTCTAGTCTGTGCACTCAGTTTCTCTTGCCCTCACCGCAACTGTTAGGAGGAGTCAACTGGTTTCTCTTCAGTTCTTCTTAACATCAAAGTTCATCTCTCAAACTTACTCCAGAAGAGCCTCTGACTCAAGAGAGTAGGAGAGGCCTGGGTGTGAGTGCCACTTACTCCCTGGATAACCAGGAACAAGCCATCTAACCTTTGCAAGCTTCAGGTTCCCTGCCTGGGAAATGTTGGCAGAATTATACCTCCCCATTGTAAGAATTAACTTAGATAACAGAAAGTGCTCATCAAAGTTCCTAGCACTCACTCAGCCTTTAGTCATTGATAAGGAGTGCTGTTACATACATTGTATATATAAAATATCTTACTATATACTAATATATATTATATAATATATTATTATGTGTTACAATATATTTTATATAAAAGTAATACACTCATATGTCATACAAATTTGTAATAGGCCAAGGAAGTGTTAGGCTGTAAAACAAATGCGCTCTTGAACAACTGAAATCACAGTTCTTATGTCTGAAATCTCCCACTGTCCTTGCCTCCACTCTTCACAGCCTTGTCTTTCCTCTCTAACCTTGATTTCCATACTGTGGTCAGTTACCTTCTCTAATAAAGTTCAAATTCTTTTTCTTTCATTTTTTTGGTTATTTCTTTTCCCCCTAGTCTTCTCTCATTTTGGTCCTCTCCCTTCTAGACTTTTCCTTCTACTTCATCTGAAAAAGTTCACCTGCTGACACATTTCTCATACTGTATGGCAAGTAAGTGTTTATGCACCTGATTTCTCCTTTCTAGTCAGGGGGTTCCTCAAGTGCAGAAAGTGAGCCTCAATCATCTTTATATTCCCAGCTTCTAGCACAGTAGGCCCTGGTATATAGTAAGTCCTCAATAAATGCCAACTGGATTAATTAATTAGTTGATTAATAAATTAACTACTGAATACGCTTCCATGATTTCAATGGTTCCCATCACGAAGAAAAATTAAGAACTGAGTTTCAAGACAATACAAATTTTTGTTATATTTCTTCATAGGGAGTGATATGACCTAAACTTTCTCAAACTATTCATGCACCAATTTGTCTGAACTCTTCTTACTAGTCTAATGGTTCCAGAACAGCACCACTAAATACTAAGAACAATGTTCTAAGACAGAGATTATCAAAAATTTTCTTAAAGGGCCAGATAGTAAATATTTTAGTCTTTGCCAGTCATATGGCTTCTTTTGCCACTACTCAACTCTGCTGTTGTAGCACTAAATCAGCCATGCACAATATGTAAACAAACAGGGGAGGGTGTATTCCAATAAAACTTTATTTATAAGAATGGGCTCTGGGCCAGATTTGGCTCCAGGCCATACTTTGCTGACTCCTTTTCTAAAAATAAAGGTATAGAGTTTTTATAGGACACATTCTCAAAGTTCAATTATTTTGCCATGGTAGAAATGCTACAAAATTTTACGGATGCCATTTTCACCCCTTACTCTCCCTCTCACCCCAGCCGCACCCAGAACGTTCATATTCTGCTGTGAGGATTAAGCCTTCTAAAGCCCAGAGTTGTGGCTGTTCTCTCAGCAGAAAGACCTACAGGGCTAGCAAATGCTCACCCTCCACCCCCATCCCTCAGCCAATTTAGCTCCAATCTGCCTTTCAGGCCTCTCTTTCCTCTTCCACACATTTAGTCCACTGAGCTGCACGGAGCACTTGCTGCGAGTCAGCCACTGTTCTAGGCACTAAGGATACAACCTCCCCGGGGCATATCTTCCCCTCAACTTGGCCAAAGTACAGTGAGAGTCACATGAAATCTGCGCCTTGCCTGGCTACCTTCTCTCCCATCATCTCTAACTGCTACCAGCTTCAGAGCTTCAGCCTGGATCTCTGCAGCCGCCCCACTTAAACAGTGTCCCTCATTTAAACTCCATTCCAAACTCACTTATTCCACGAAATCTTTCCTAGGTAAACGAACCAGTCTGCAATCTTTCAGTTTACTCAATATTCAAATACATACTTTATAAGCAGCCTTCAATCTTTATGAGAAAGATGATATTTTAACACTAAGCCACCAACTACCTTTACAGAGTTAGAACAGGATTGCAATTTTTAAGTTTCCTGATAGTAATTGCACAGCATTTGTATCCATCTATATTCTATTTTTCTCTCCAAGGGTACAGGACAGGCATATATTTTATTATGTTGTCTGATAATTCCTCACTACAAATATATTTAGATATTCAGCATATGACACTGATTATCTGAACAGTTCACAAGCCAGTTTAACAAAATTCATGAAAGGATTCAGCAGCACAAAGACTTCCAAAACACCAAAATCATCTCGTAAATCAATTTTTTAAGGAACCAAATACTTTAATCTCTTCACACAAATATTTTGCAGAAAAGTACTTGCATGGAATTAATCTGATGACTCAAAATTAAATTAGACTTTTAAAGCAAATCCAAACAGAAAGCCAAACATTAAAATCAGTGAAGAGAAAGAGAACACGGAATTCTAAAACGATTCTAAATTTTATCTGGAAAACTAAAACCATGATAATTATAGCTAAGAAAATTTTTACAAAGAAGTTGGGAAAACCTACTATATATACATATACATATATATTTTAAGCAAAGTAAATTAAAATAATTTGGTACTGCTGCCAAAAGGGACAGACACAGCAAAGGAAGTATGTATAGAGAGATTTATGATAAAAATGTCATTTAAAAATCAATGAGGAAACAAGAAATTATTCAATAAATGGTACCAAAAATTAGTTCAGCATTTGAAGAAAAAAATTTAGGTAGGTCTTTGCTTCACACTTTATGCCAAAGGTACTTAAATGCAAAGGTTAAAACATAAAAGCAAGAGAATAAAATATAAGCAAATTTCCTTTTTAATTTTAAAGAAGAGAAGCCCTTTGTTAGCTATGACATTAGATGGAGAAATATGAAAGGAACATATTAAAACCTGTGAGTACATAATTGTTTTTTAACACCACGCAAACAAAAATAGTTCAGAAAAATCTTGGCAACAAATAGTTCAAAGGAAAGATAAACACCCTTAACAAATAAAAAGCTCTTAGATTGTAATAAGAAAAAAACTAAATAGACTGGTGAAGAACATGAACCATTCCTTTATACAACGAATAAGTTTGAAATTTGGCAATAAATAGATGAAAAGATATTTGGCAAATTACAATAAGACAAATTTTCAGCTGCCAGTGAGGAAGTCCACTTTCATATACAGGTAATGAGAATGTAAACTGGTATAAACTCTCTGGAAGGCGATTTAAAATGTACAGCAAAAATTTTAAAAGCAGATGACTTTGAAATTTCAATTTTAGAATTTTGCCCAAAGGATAAAATTGGACAAGCATACAAAAATATACGCGCAAAGATATCCATGGTAACTTTGTGTTTATGACAATTTAGAGAAACCTAGCGGTAGTTTTGTTAAATAAATGAATAAATATGAAATGATGGGGTAAATTTACATTTAATGAAAAAGCATGTTCTAAAGAAGTAGCCCTTGCAGGGTGCAGTCAATTATTCTAGAAAGTATCTACAGGTTTAACCACTCTCTATGATTGCTGGATAATTCTTCAGCCAAATCAAGCTGTTCTATTAGAATATCTCTTATTTTGGCAAATTCCCTTGCTTACATTTCTTATAAATAACATACTCGAGTAACTTCATCGAGTAGAATTCTCCAAGATAATTTCAGATAGTAGGAAAAGGCAGAATGAAGATGATCTTCATTTCAGAAATATTTCTTGAACTTTGTTCATAGCAAGAAAAAGGATAATCTGATCATATTTGGGCATGCAGGGCCCAGGTGAAAGCTGCCACAGGGCTTTATCAGGTATTTGAGAGTTTTCTACAGAAAATACTGGAAAAAACCCTTTCAATGTCAATAAAAAAGGGAGAAGCCCACTTGACGAATTTGTAAAAGTATGAAAGCTAAACTGATTTTCGTTTTAGGTGTCCCCATGTCAATCATGTCACTATTTATGATTTACTAATACTCATTATAAAAATATAGAGAAGAGGGCTGGCTTAGCAAATATGTAAAATCTCTTCCTTCCTGTTACAGCTTCCTTACTTTATTTACCTAAATAATTTCCCATAGAAGCACTGGATAAGTGCCTGCATTAGATGGAGTAGTACCATCTACTTGGCAAAGCACAGTGGCAGAATACAGTAATAATGCTGTTTTTCTCATACCCCAAAAGTCAGCCCTCTAATGCTCCCCAAGCGACAGCAGGCCTTCCAGAGAGAGCCCATCAGTCTTCCAGCTCAACAGGCTTTGAGGGACAAACAGGTTGAAGACTAAGGTTTTTGAGATGGGATGGGCTATTTCTAAAATCATTAAAATATATATTTTTAGCCATGTAGATAGGGCTTCTTTATATTTCTAAATCTTATGTGAACTGAAAGAAGCATGTCATTGATATGTTGGGCTTAAAATCCTTTAACAATGATATTTGCTTTACTCGTTGCTTGGCGTCTTTTCTCCAGAAAAGGTAGATATATATTTATTTACTGTTGATTTACAGGGCTTGTCTTCAATTGTGAAATTCCAAATCTGTAGTTTTGTGACAAACCTGACCTGAACTGATGTGAGGATATCTACAATCTATCTTTTTTTATCCTACTAGGTGTAACTACTCACGTGTTTGCTACAGAAATGGCATCTATTTAATTACGGGATGCTGCATCAGACTCCACAGGGAGGTTACACAGTACATGTTACGCTCTCCATATTAATTTCCTAAAAGGCAAAGAATTCCTGAAATGTCTATGGCTCCAAGGGTTCTCATTAAGGGACTGTCGCCTATAAAAGTTCTTTTTCCATAAAGTGCTTAAGGCATGGTTTTAAAGAAAATTTACTGCAACAATAATCTTTTAATTACTTTTCGGGACACTGTCAACACATAAACCTATTTAGAGTAGACGTGGCCTTCAATTCCCTTAGAATATTCACAACTAGCCTGCTCAGGTTAAACACGTGTATTTGAAGACATCCAGGCTGTCCACACCTGGTAGATCTCCTACACGGAGACAGTGTAGACATTTGCTTATTATTTGCCACATGGTAATTTTATTTCTCCTAGAGAGCATTTTCATATTCAGAACGACGAATCATACCTGTTAACATTTTTGGTTGTTTTGATTTGTAAACTACTTAACTGGACACATACTTTTCACAGCTACTTGAAGAAAATTTTATGTACCCAAAATAAGAAATCATTCAACCAGTGAGGTTTCATTCACGCAGTAGAGATAAAGATCTACTTCTCTCAGGACCCAATGAGAAGTTTGCTCTGAAATGGGTGCTCCACATTCAAAACCAAGTTTGTCTTAAGTTTTACAGCACACAGCTCTAAACTTGTCAGAGGAACCTGGAATAGACCAGCTGTGTGTGTTTGTGTTGGGGGGAGGGGGTAATTACATCTATTTTAATATATTCATATTTATATTAATTTATTTGTATACTGTACCCATTTAAACACCAACACGCCCATCTGCCATCCTCTCTCCTTTTGCCAACATAGATAACAGCTCTTGAAACTTCTACTCCTTTGTCTGAAATGGCCAATACTAGCTAAAGGAGTTGAGGAAATGATGACACATCAACAACATTTTCACAGTTCGATCAAGTTGCAGGCTCCTATTGTTTGCTGGCACATTTATCAATGCATTGAGAAGTGCAAAGGATGTCTTTAGAGAAGAAGTACAACTCATGAGGTTGTTCTTTCAATAAATATCACTATCGTGTTCCAGGAACTGTTCTAAACACCGGAGATAAATCACAGTACAACACGAGTTTCATTTATGGATATGCAAAGCCATGAGCAAATAAACAAGTTATTAGAGAAGAGTAGAAACACTTGCCTCATCTAGGGAAGTGAGTGAGTTAGGTTTGCAAGGCATCCTATACACTCAGCCAGAAGAAAGAATACAAAATACAAAGAAAAGCTGTAAAAATATGCAAAAGGAATGATTTATGCATGACCAAACTCCAGATAAGGTTTAATAACAAGAAGAAACTTCATTAAATTAATTTGTCTTCAGTATTTTGTAACCTCCACTGAAATAATTATCAATAGATCCTAAAACCAATAGGTGATAGACAATGGGAAACTTTACAATAGAAAGAGCAGGCTGGCAGCACACAAATTTTCTGGTCAATCTAAGCATCACGAAAAGTGCATGACCAGATAATCTGTCTCTTGACGTGAGGAGAAATAATGTAGACAAGATGACCCATGAAAAAAAATGTGCATATATTTTATGAAGCCTTTAGACCAACTATCAGTCTACAGGAGATACGGAGAACAGAACAACATGTTCAGTAACACCACAAGGAAGCAACCAGCCAAATCTAGACTTGGGACAGTATATAGAGAAAAATGATGCAGGTCTAACATTAAACAGGGGAGGAATGAGGAAAGTTCGAGATTTTACAAAGACGTAACAG
Source organism: Equus quagga (assembly GCF_021613505.1). Taxonomy (NCBI): domain Eukaryota; kingdom Metazoa; phylum Chordata; class Mammalia; order Perissodactyla; family Equidae; genus Equus; species Equus quagga. Next base: position 21,051,856 of record NC_060275.1, on the reverse strand, counting down.
ACATCATAATCAAAGCAACGTGTGGCCCTTCTTTGGATTCCAATTCAAACATGACAACTGTAAAAAGACATTTATGAGACAAGTGGGGAAAATCTCAGTATGCTGTTAGAGTATTATCAAAAGTTTTGCTAGCTGTAATAATGGCATTGTGGCTATGAAAAGCAAAAAGAAGGGGCTTATTTGTTAGAGATGCTCCTGAAATGTTAACAGGTGAAATGATATGCCATCTTGAATTTGTCTTATAATGTCAGAAACATAAAGTAGAAGGGATGCTATATAAAAAAGACTGAGAAGATGTTGACATCTATTGAAACTGGACGATGGATATATGGTAGAGCATTTTGCAATTTTCTCTATTTTTTTGGTCATAATTCAAAATTTCCATAATAAAAAAGTTCCAAAAGTTTAATGCATCAGTACAACAAATTTTACATATTTTTAAACTTAAGGAAGGCGACTCAGAGTGTCTTCTCAGTAGTGGGGTTAAAAGCTGCAGACTCCTCTAAGACATACTCTGTCCCTTTCTTAGAGTCATAGAATTTTTTAAACTGGCATAGAGACAAAGTCCATGGAGACTAGACTAAAGGTCAAGCAGATGGTCAGAGAAACCGGAAGTCCACCTGATCTAAGGACCAGTTCATAAATTTGTCCCCCTGCTCCTTTCCTTTGCAAGTCAGAGGCGGAAGTGACAGAAGTCCATGAAGGGTCAGGCAGCACGCTACAGCCCTTGTGAGGAAATACACATTCCCAGCAAGCACACAAGACAACCAACTTCATAAACCCTCCCCGTGAATCCGTATTGCCCTCACACCTGCACAGGTGCTCTCCATGAAATTTTAAAATATTTAAATACTCTAATTTTGGCATTAAGGTAAAAAAAGGAATGGGAGGGGGGATACCAGCAGCTGGATTTTCTTTAAGCTGACATAAATAAAAATGTATTCATTAAATGTTTATAAAAGTCAAAATTCAGTGGTTCACTAAACTGGGTTATTTGGCTACTGCTCAAACATCAACTTGTCAATCTGCAGGAGCAGAGAGCTGTGCATTGTTTGCTTTCAGAACATGCCTTTTTTTACACATCCTGCAATGGATCAAAGGGGAGCTGCAGCTTCCCATACTGAGCTCACGTCCCATCCGGGTCATCCTGTGTCCTGGAGAATAGGGCTTCAGGGGCGGAGTTCTCCCTTACCCCAGGAGCGGCATACCCAGAACAAGCACGTTCTGACCCTCAATCACAAGTTCAGGTTATAAGAGAAGGGCATTCAGTCAACCAGGCAAAACAGCAAAGAGCTTCAGTCGGCACCTTAGGAAGTCCTCCTAATTCAGAGCGGGCCACTCACCATGCAGATCACTTTCCCGAACAAGGTTTTTAGGGCACCCTAGGTGTGTGTGGTACAAATGACAACTGTCCTGCAAATTTTAGAGCTCAGAGATCTAATTAGGCCTCAGAGTGTGAAGAAAGGGATGAGAGAGCCTTGATAGACAGGAATAAAATACACCAACTTGCAGGAAAAGAAGATCAGCTAAAAAGTTGTGGATCAGGCAAAGGGAATATTAACTAAGGGCCAGTTACTAGGTATGGAAATAACGAATAGAACAGAAGAAGAAGGGAAGGCATGTAAGTACGTAAGGCCTAAATTGCAAGGCCCAGGGTCCAAGTCCTCTTAGACAAGTGACTTAGTTTCCCCTAGCCCCAGTCTCTTCATTTGTGGAACGGAGATGATAACTGTACCTGTTCACAGAGTTGCTTGGAGGAGTAAAGAAATGATACCCATGCGGCATTTGTCACATGTAGCCCCTGAGACAAGTATATCAGAGTAAAAGAAGTGCCAAAGTGAGAGTCAGGAAAGCTTTCTTTGTTCATTCATTCTTGGTCTATTTTTGAAGTGACAACTAGGGACCAGGCACTGTACTAGATGGTGGGAGCAGAGAGTCAACCCTGGCCTACATTTACAGCATGAATTTTAATAAATGACAACATTTTAGCTGGGAAGTCACTCCTCAGTCATCAGTCGGATAGAGAGATGCCTCTCCCGTACTCCCCTGCACCTGGCTCATGTCTCAAGCATGCATGGAGCTGAAAATCCATCACGCTGAAATTATGTTTTCAAGTCTATGTTGTAACCCACCTGTCTCCACCCTCTGGAGGTCCTAGAACTGTAAGGTCCTAGAAGTTGGGATCCTCGTGCCCTTGCCACCTAGTACTATTACATATAGCAGGGAGTCAATACAAATTTCACAACCAGATTAATGGATAAATAAATGAAAGAATAAATGAATAAAATGACTCAATTTCTCAGTTTTCTAATTTGTAAAATGAGGATAATATCAGTGTTTCATTCTCTACTGTACGTAAAAGCACTAAGAATGCACACAATTCTACGCAGGCACATCTTTGTTCATAACAGCACCATAGCCAAGGGGTGGAAGCAACCCAAGTGTTCATGGATGTATAAACAAAAAGTAGTATGGACATAGAATGGAAAATTATTCAGCCTCAAAAAGGAAGGAAATTCTGACACATGCTACAACACGGATGGACCTTGAGGACATTATTGTTATTGTTAGCGCCGTGAGTCAATTCTGACTCCTAGCAACCCTGTGTACAGGAAAGCGGAACCCTGCTCAGTCTTTTTGCTCCATCCTCTCATCTTCTGTGGCTATAACAGGCAGTGCTCCACTGCTATTCATAGGATTTTCATGGCCAATTTTTTTAGAAATGGGTGGGCAGGTCCTTTTTCCTAGTCTGTCTTAGTGTGGAGGCCCCACTGAAACCTGTCCACCATGGGGGACCCTGCTGGTATTTGAAATACCAGTGTCATAGCTTTCAGCATCACAGCAACATGCAGCTGCCACAGTGTGACAACTGACAGACAGGCGCTGTGGTTCCCAGACAGAGAAACAAACCTGGGCCATGAAAGTGAGAGTACCGAATCTTAACCACCGGACCACCAGGGCTGGCTTTGAGGACATTACACTAAGTGAAATAAGACAAATACAGTATGATCCCACTTACATGAGGTACCCACAGTAGTCAAATTCATACGGACGGAAAGTAGAACGGTGGTTGCCAGGGGCTGGGGAGGAGGGGAGAACAGGGAGGTGTTAAGATGAAAAAGTTCTGGAGATTGGTGGATCAACAATGTGAATATACTTAACACTACTGAACTATACAATTAGAAATGGTTAAGATGGTAAATTTTATGTTATGTGCTTTTTACCACAATAAAAAAATTTTTAAAAAAGATCTGTGTAGGAAGGCCTGCTTGGGATGATAAATTGAACATATGTGTCTACTCTCCCTCCAACCCCATACCTCATAAACGAGCATGCGTGTGCATAAATATGTGCAGATTTAGAAGAGATATACATACTGGTAAGTGCTGAAAAACGAGAAAGACCACCTTCCACAGACTAGACATTTTGAACTGTTCTTGAAAGAGGAAAAGAGATAGATTGGCTCTACAGTGGGAAAAAGAATGACTCATAAGCCAAGCCAGAAGAAGACCACAAGGAGAAAGAGTTAAGTCCAGGGTGCCCCAATCCCGGGTCAATACAGAAATGGATCTGGAGGGGAGTCTGACGCAATCATCAGCGATTAATTGAGGTGCTGTACTTACAGCTGCTAGACAAGCCAGGACAAAAATGAGATGGAAAAAGGGGGCACATGACTTTAGAACTTGAATTCCATATCTAGCCAAGTTGCATTCATAAAGTTGGTGAAAATAAAGACAATCTAGAAAATGCAAGAATTCTGAAAATATATCTCCACACTTCTGAAAGAATTACACAAGGATGTATAACCATACAACGACAAAAATAAACAAAAAAGAAATGGCATGATCTGCAAGGAATAGCAAGATGTGGCAAGCAAATCTTAAACTAGAGTCTATGTAATTGTTGATGCAATAAAGAAAGAAAAATCTGGAAGGAAGTATACTGATCTCAACACGGAAGGTAAAGGAGATGAGTAGTTGAAGAAATCGGGGAATTAAAAATGTGCTAAGATTTATTCTTACCTTGTTCAGGAAGTATATAGATACTAACCAACTCTAAACTTAAATATGTGAGCTAAAAATGAAAGAGTAATTTTTACAAGGAAAAAATAACATATGTAATTCTCATATCATTAGGGGAAATAAAGCAGTAAAGAAATAAAACAAAGGCAATGTGATCAAGCCCAGAAAATGTAAGAAACTAAACAAGGAAATTTAGGAAATATAAAAATTAACATGCCATGAATAAGTCCAACATATTTTAATGACTATAAATGTAATGTTATTTTGTTGTTTATTTTGAGGTTATATTCCTCAATTAAATTACAGTGGCTGTCACATTAGGCTAGAAAAATGTCAAGCTAAATGCTGTGTATAACAGACTAGCAAGAATAAAACAGGCATGGAATATGGAAAATAAAAAGATACAAAAGATATATAAGATAAAATCTACAAAAAGAAAGCATGTTTATCAACATTACTACCAGATGAAAGTCAATCCTAGACAACATCAACAAAAAGAAAAAAGAATATTCCATATTGATGATACTATTCTAGACTACCAAAAATAGAAAAGTCATAACCTCTAATGTTTATTTATGACACAGCTTTGAGGTATATTTTAAAAGTGTGAATACATGAGAAATTAATAAGTCCATAATCAAAGTGGAAGACTACAACAAATTTCTCACAGAAATTTAATGCCCAGTAGACTGAAAATAAATAATACATTGTTAAAAATATTAACACAGAGAAAACAGAGAGCGCACATCTTTTCATATGTATATGGAATGTTAAAAAACATTAAAAAATCAAATACTGATTGAAAAAACTGATAATAAAATCTCAATTAATCACCCCAAAGTAGGAAATATCCTTGCCATTTCCCCACCCCACATACAATAAAATAAGAAGTCAAAAACAAAATTATAGTCATCCTGCCACTATGAAAAACATCTTTTTAAAGTGGAAATTTTAAAACAGTGTTTTAAATAACTCTTAGGCTAAACAGGAATTCAAAAATGACATTAAAAACAATACAGAAATCAATGGCAATGACAGTGGTATGTAAAAGAATCTATGGGATGCAGCCAAAGCAGTAATCAAGTGCAAAATTATGGCCTGAAACTGCATATTAGAATACGTAAATATAAAAATTAAATGAATTAGACATACAATGTAAGAAGTTAGAAAAAGTGCAAAATAGTAAAAAAAAAATAATGAATTATTAAAATTTAAAAAGAAATTTATGAAACAAAAATAAAATGTACATTATTGATAAAACCAAAAGAAGTTTCTTTGAAAATACCAAAGACAAGACAAACCTCTGGTAAATCTGAGAAGAGAAAACACAAATCAAAAGGATTACAAACTCTCATCTGGATAAAAATCTTAAGATATAGATAAGGAATTTTTTAATGTAAAAGAACTGTATGTATACTTTTATGGAATAATTTATGAAGTCTAGAAAATGGATGTTTCCTACGACAAAATAAACTATCACAATTGACATACAGAGTTAGAATTGAAAGGTTAGTCAAAATTCAGTTCTAAAGAACCAGCTCCAGGCAATTTCTCCCAAATGTCAAAAATTTCTGTTTTAGATAAGCTATTTAAGGCACATAAAGAAGTAGGAAAATTTCCTGATACATTTGACATGAGCATCCTAAAGGTGAGATGTCGATTAGGCAAAGTAACAAAAAAGAAAATGACAGGCTTCTCTCCAGGTAGAACCCTGAAAGTAACAATATCCCTGGTTAACATAGGGCATGTGGAATTTAGCCACAAAATTTCCAGGATAAACCCTGTTTTCCATTTTATATTAAACCCTGCTTTGCCAGTTTATATAAAATTTTAAATAAAATGTAAACGTATAGAACATAAAAATATATGGAATATGAATTTTTATATAGACTGGCAAAGCAGGGTTTATCTCTGAAAGTTTTTTAGTATGACAAAGTTCTAAATTCTATTTTATATATATACATATGGCTTTAGTTGGAACACACACACGCATAATTCGTCTTAAGACGTCATGGATCAGAAGAAAATTTTCTTAACCTACTGGAAGCCTATTTATTTAATGATGAAGCACTAGAAGATTCTTTGCTCAAGTCAGAAAAGGCAAAGCTGACTTGTATCCCCACTGTTCTTTTAACAACTTACTGGAGGTCTTTGCCAGTAAACTAGCACAAGAGAAACAAACTGGAAAGATACTCTAAGAGACAACACTGTCAATATTTGCTAATGAATTTCTTCCTAGAAAATCTTAATCAACTTAAAAAAAAAAAGCAAACTACCAGAGGCTACTAAGAAAGCTTAGTAATGTTATGGTTATAAGCTCAATGTACAAAAAAAGAATTTTCCTATACATCAGTTAACCAACTAAAAATTGTAATGAAAAAAAAAAATCCTGCTTTAAAAAAAATACCTAAGAATAAAATTAACAAGAACACTTTTAAAAAGTATAAAACTTTACTGAAACCACATAAGTAAATCTTCATAAATGGGGGGTGAGAGGGAGAGAAAATTTCCTAAATAGCAAGTCTCTATAGCTAAGCAATTCTCTCCAAATTAATCTATAAATTCAATGTAGTTATCCCTTTTATATTTTACTCAAACTACTTAAGTGTTTGAATGTTTGAGAATGTATTGATGTGTTATTTTTATAATTTTTTTTAAAGACATGAAAGTAAGGGAGAGAAAATGCTATGTGGTTTCATCAGTGCATTTTGAGGCTCGCAGGACGGTGTTGCTGTTGGGGATGTTTGCAACTAGGCTAAAATGTTAGATAAGTCCCAAGCAGGTCTAGAATCCAAAATCTGACTTCTTTTCACGAAACTCTGCTTTTCAACAACAGGACACCAGTCACTTTTCTTTGTTTCCTGTGCAAACCTAAATATTCGAAGAAGAGGCAACATTTCTCAACTATCATCCATTCAAAACTGTGGCTTTCCAAACGCCTCTTGGGAGAGAGTTGAAGTGTCTTCTTTCCCACTTGCACATATTACATCCCATCCCACTTTCCCAGATTTCCCTTTGGCATGCCAGTGTCGCCCATTCTTGTCATACAGCCAGTTCAGTTAACCTGTGTGGCCACATCTTTGATGCCTGCGGGGAAACTACCCTGGGGGACTTCAATATGCCCCTGCCATTTAACCTGAAACAGCAAGGGTGTTCTCAACATCAACACAGTTAAGTCTTTTTTTAATAGATGCTAGGGAAACTATTCTTTCAAATGGTCCGGTTCAGAGCTTAGCTTTCCTGTGAGAATTTTAGCAAGGACTTGCTACCTCCGCCCTTTCATTAATGTGGCTCAGTAAGAAAGATACAGTAAACATGAGTAATAGTGGGACTCTAAACTTGCAGCATCAGTAAACTGTAAAACTGAGAATCTGACACTTTCAGAGTAATTGCCCACCCACGAGGCCTCAGATCGCATCTGACCATCCCCAGTTTTCTATTAAGTGATTCTCCACCAACACGTTATGATTGATCCAGAGCCTCTGATTCATTTGGTGAGCTTGATATTATAAAAACTTAGGAAGAGGTGCCCAATGAGAGGCAAAAGGCTTAAGCACCTTCTCTGTTTGAGGAAAGGTGGCAAAAAACTGGAGAGATGGCAACTCTTGTTTCAGTTTAAGAACACATTACTATCACCTACCCAAGTGTCCCCTTACCTTTCCGTATAACATAAGATGAGCCATTCTTGGGGACAATCTCTAAGCCCTCCATCTACCTAATGGACATATTTTTTTCTTGGAAAATGGAAAAAAATGATTCACTTCACTATTATTGTCAGGAAAAATATGAATCAGAATCAAGCACAAGTGGGAACAAACGGTATTTTAAATAGTTATGCTTACATTTAACTGATACCACTAGCCACCGGGATATATCCCATAAAGTTGTCCAAGAGCCTACTAAAGTCCCACAGTCTTTGATCATGCCAACTCAGTTATTTCCAGAAGGACTTTAAACACCATCCAGTTACCACTGTGCGATGAGTGGGACCCAACGAGGTGTCCTCCACGCCTATCATTTTTTTAAGAGGAAAGCTGCATTTTACATGGGGCATTGAAGATCTACAAAAGAAATTCAACAAATGCTGCTTATATTTGAAATCAAGGGCAATTCTATACTGTGTTGAACTTGGTATCATTTTGTGGAACAAGACACATCATGTGCAGGGGGCAGAGAACTAAATCCTGGCCACCATTAGCCACTTTGTAGCTCTAGAAAGATTACTTAATTTCTTTTACTCTATAGACTAGAAAGGTGACTATATAACTTTTTATTAATGTTACTATGTTATTTTCTTTTCTTTTTTTTTTTTTAAAGATTTTATTTTTCCTTTTTCTCCCCAAAGCCGCCCGGTACATAGTTGTGTATTTTTTTAGTTGTGGGTCCTTCTAGTTGTGGCATGTAGGACGCCGCCTCAGCATGGCTTGATGAGTGGTGCCATGTCCACGCCCAGGATTCGAACCGGTGAATCCCTGGGCTGCCAAAGCAGAGCACGCAAACTTAACCCCTCGGCCATGGGGCCGGCCCCTATGTTATTTTCTTTTGATATGAAATTAGGCTTTGGAAATATTTTCAAAAAACAGAAAGAATGCCTACTTGTTTAGCAGGAAATTGCAAAGACTAATTAATGTTACCAAAGTTCTGAGTTAGACCAAAATGAAAAGTTTCACTAAAATACTTGACCCACAGATTTTAGAAACAATGAGCTATTCAAAGATACTGCTCACTCTTGTCCACCAAAAGTTAAAGGTAAGTTATAGCTTAACTAATAACTTTCAGTTTTATCATAATAATAGCCAACATTTATTGAGCACATTCCATGGGCCAGATTCTTCTAAGTGTATTACCTAGATTAAATCATTCAAACCTCACAAAATTCTATGAAGAAGGTACTAATATCAATGCTACTTCGCAGATAAAGAGGAGACTGAGGTATAGCGAGTTTAAATAACTTGCCCCAAAGGAGATATTCAGCTAATGGAGCTAGGAAGACTGGTTTAAGGGTCGCACTCCTGTCCCCTACCCAATATACCCCTTGAGCATGACTTTGAGCTCCATGTAAGGAGTAAATCACACTGTGCACTATCTAATACACATCAAACTCCTCCTCTGCCCTCATATTTGATACCCAGAAAACTATAGTATTTATTTTGCACTCTAGAAAACTCTTTCAGCTGGGAAGGAGGTTTAAAAAAAGTCTTAGTTATCCACACTAGTGTGCAGAAGAACAAGTTAACACAAAGAAGGGACATTTCAGGGAAATGACACAGAGAACTTAGTTTTTGAATAGAGGCTAGTTTGAGAACCATAAAAGTTGCTTTGAACGAAGGCTTAAAATAAGAAGTCTCTTACAAAACTAGCCTGGTACTAAAATTATTTCAAAATTCTATTCACAAAAGATGCCAAGTTCTCAGTTGTGTAACAGTTTCTATTTACTTCATTTCTCTTCATTAGATGATTCTCCCTCTTTCAAACAACATATTTAGTCTGATTGTGACTAAATTTACCAGTAACATTTATATCAAAACATACATGTAGAAAAGTGTGATGCATTTTTTCTCTCTTTTTTTAAGAGGTAGCATCTTAGGACGGGGGGCGGGGGGGAGTGGGTGGAGGTGGGAAGAGAAAGGCAGAAAAGGGAGCAAAACAACCAAATCCACAAGATAGAGAACACAGAATAGTTTATTAGGTCAACATGTCCGTTGACAAGATTGTACATTAGACAGTGTTGTCTGCACAGAAACGGTACACTGGGGACTCTGCAGTGCAAGGAGGAGCCAAACTCACAGGCCACAATTACACTTCAGTGGGGAGCAGAGATGGAGGAGGCAAGAAGAGCTCCAGAAGCACTGAGGAGAGAGTGTGTCCCTGAGAAGCAGAGGGGGCCTCCATGTCAGAAAGCCTGCTTGAGAAACAGCAGGAAATTCACCAGGAAAAGGGAGGGGGGCAAGGGGACCGGCCTCCAGAGCGCGGGCCAATTCAGTTTTCATTATGGAACAGTTAATGTACTCAACTTCATGACCAATTTCAACACTCTTACTCCAGAAAGCTAAAACTTAACATTTAAAAAATACAATTACTATTTTTTTTCAAGAAAGAAAGACCCTTTTATTGGGGTGGACATGGAGCATGTACTAGACCACGATAATATCAGTAATGAAACAGATCAGGTATACAACAGACATCAGTTCTTATCCTTGCCGTGGTGTGCTGATATACCACCTTGAGTGGGGAGGTGCATTTCCATGGTACAAATACTCCTACTGTGGTTGATTTTAAGCTACCAATGGTTTAACAGCCAGCCTACAAAATTCCTTCTTCTCACAATGCTTGCAAGTCAGTTAGGTCTTAAAGACGAAATTACTTAAGGAACTACATGGGAAAATTGAAATCACGGAGCTATTCATCTGAGTATTAATCCTTGTTTTCCGTGCAATCGCTAGATGAGTTTTAACCATCTTACCCTCACTTATCACTTTTAAAATTAAGTTAGCATTAATCCTAAAATTCAGATGGAACCACAAAAGGTTTCAAATAGCCAAAACAATCTTGAGAAAGAAGAACTACTATGCTGTAAGCATTACATTTCCTGATTCTGAAATATATTACAAAGCTAAGTAATCAAAACAGTACGGTACTGGCTTTACAAGAGACATACAGACCAATGAAATAGAATCAAGAGCCCAGAAATAAACCCATGGATACTAATCCTTGACAAGGGTGCCAAGAATACATAATGGGGAAAAGAGAAGTCTCTTCAATAAATGGTGTTGGGAAAATCAGATATCTACACGCAAAAGAGTAAAACTGGACTCCTATCTTGCACCACTCAAAAGCTAACTTGAAATAGATTAAAGACTTAAATGTAAGACCTGAAACCATAAATCTCCTAGAAACACAGGGAAAAAGTTCCTTGACATTAGTCTTGGCAATGATGTTTTGAGTATGACACCAAAAGCACAACGCAATATGAGCAAAAATAAACAAGTGGAATTATATCAAACTAAAAAGCTGCTGCACAGTAAAGGGAACCATCAACAAAATGAAAAGGCAACCCACGGAATGAGACAGAATATTTGCAAACCATATATCTGATAAGGGGTTAATATCTAAACTATATAAGAAATTCATGCAACTCAAGAGCAAAAAAAATCTGATTAAAAAATGAGCAAAGCACTTGAATAGACATTTTTTCAAAGACAACCTAGAAATGGCCAACAGGTACATGAAAAGGTGCTCAGCATCAGTAATCATCAGGGAAATGCAAATCAAGACCACAATGAGATATCACCTCACATCTGTTAGAATGATTATTATCAGAAGTCAGGCGATAACAAGGGTTGGTGAGGATGTGGAGGAAAGGAAACCCTTGGTCACTACTAGTGGCAAAGTACGTTGGTACAGTCACCATGGAAAACACCTTGGAGGTATCTCAAGAACTTAAAAACAGAGCTACCATATGATTGAGCAACCCCACTTCTGGGTACAGATTCAAAGGAAACGAAATTAGTATCTCAAAGAGATATCTGTACTCCTATGTTCACTGCAGCCTTATTTACAACAGCTAAGATAACCTAAGTGTCCACGAATAGACGGATAAAGAAAATGTGATGTACACACACACACACACACACGAGCACACACACACACACACACTGGAATATTATTCAGCCATAAAAAGGGGGAAATCCTGCCATCTGCGACAACATGGATGAATCTGGAGGGCATTATGCTAAGTGAAATAAGCCAGACTGAGAAAGACAAACACTGCACGGTATCACTTATATGAGAAATCATAAAAAAAAAAGAAGCTGAAGTCATAGAAACAAAGAATAGAATAGTGGTTGTTGACGGGCTGGGGACATGGGGGAAGTGGGGAGATGTTAGTCAAAAGGTACAAACTTTCAGTTATAAGATGAGTAGGTTCTGAGAATCTAATGTAAGGCACGGCGACTATTGTTAATAACACTGTATTGCACATGTGAAAATTGCTAAGAGTAGATCTTAAGCATTCTCACCACAAAAAAGGTAACTATGTGAGGTGATGGCTGTGTTAACTAACTTGATTGTGATAAATATTTCACAATGTATATGACATTATCACACTGCATACTTGAAATATATACAATTTTATTTATCAATCATACATTAATAAAGCTGGAAAAAATAAAATTAAAAAGCTGGAAGGCCTTTAAAAATTAAAAGTGTTAGCATTATATTACTCTTGACATCTCTTTCAATGAGGAATTTGAAACAAAACATACCTCTTTTTTTTTTTTAAAGTCACACATTAATTGACTAAAAATAAATAATTAAGATTGAATTCTCTTCTCATCCCATCAGTTTTGAAGCAAATAGGGTGAAGTGTCTTGGGAAATCATTATTAAATTTAAAAATGTCATTTACATCAATATTTAACAAGTGAATACATAGGATATTAACATGCAATGTGCTCCAATTGTGTTCACACTTAAAGACCTTAAAGGTCTATTGTCTTTTTTTAAAGAAAAAACAAAATCCAGATTCACATTTCAGAGGCAAAAACATCCAGGTTTGGAGAAATAACAAAACCAGGCCAAGGCCTCAGTAAGTCATTGCAACATCAGCTGCACCTACAGTTTTTACGCTCAACTTGCTAAGTAAGCACCAGCCTGAGCTGCAACCTCTGAGCCGACTGCTTTGGCATTCTCAACAATCACAGAGTTCACTAAAACAATGATCAAACGATGTTACGGTAACATAACGTGTGGCATATATTAAACTGTATACGACAAGTTTGGCTTCTGTCCCTTGTTAAATCACCTCTGAATTTAAAAGCGTAGCAGTCAGAAAAGCACGTATAGCATTCAGAGACACAAAGCAAAGGAACACAGCGACATCCATCCACATAACGATCAGTGTAACACTCAGAAATATAGGCAAATGATGTCCAGAATACCTGCTTTGTAGTCACCCCACTTTCCTTATGAAGGTTAGTGGCAAGAATGACAAAAATAAGCATCAGGCTATCTTGGTTCTACCTAACAAAACCTTGGACAGGTGACTTACTATACCTCCATTTATCCATTTGTGAAATCAGGAGTTGGATTAGATATCTCTAAAACATCAACAAACTTTAAAATTATGTGAAAAATGTAAAATCTAAGTGATTTACTGACAACTTTGACTGATATTGGCTTTGGTAAGAATAGTTCCAGCTTGGAAATTGGCAAAGACTCTCGACCTTCCTTTGGAGAAGATATTTGGCATTTCTGACTCAACATAACTGGAATAATTCTAGAAAGAAAAGTGTGATAAAGCCAAGGAATGGAAGATGCTAAGTTAATTTCAGAATATTTCTTCTACATGATGACGTATTAGCATTTATTTATCTCCTTCTTCAAAGGGGTGTTAAGAGCAGTTTGGGAAGGTGAGTTCTGTCCGTGAATTGCCTTCCTAAGGCAATTTGGGTTCTTCAAAGTGATCGAAAAGGACATTCACAGCATTAGTCAGCAATGAAATAAAGAAGTCACTTAGGGGCCGGCCCCGTGGCTGAGTGGCTAAGTTCACACGCCCTGCTTCAGCAGCCCAGGGTGCCACTGACTCGGATCCTGGGCGTGGACTTAGCACCACTCATCAAGCCATGCTGAGGCGGCGTACCACATAGCACAACCAGAAGGACCTACAACTAGAATATACAACTATGCACCAGCGGCTTGGGGGAGAAGAAAAAGAAAAAAGAGGAAGATTGGCAACAGATGTTAGCCCAGGGCCAATCTTAAAAAAAAAAAAAAAAGGCACTTAGACTTTCTCAGTAAAAAAATCTTGTTTCCTCCTCTTAGAATTATATTTCATCAAATATAAGATGCCACTGAATGTAAGACACATCATTATATATTTCCCACCATGAAAGAAAAAAAAAGTTGCCAAATAAATTGGCACATCATAAGTTACTGAGATGTTAAAATGATGAAAAAAGTATCTTAGAATCAACTGAATATCGCAGCATAAGGCTTGGACACAGCATTCCCAGTATCTTGGACAAAACCATCTTCCAAGAGGAATAGTAACTATGCAGGAGGGTCATGCGCCCCATTAGACTCAACCTTTTCTTTCCACCCTCATCACCTTCATTAAACTTTTTTTAAAAGGGAAATCATTTATCATTTACATGAAACAAAAATTTTATTTTTCTTTTTAATTTAAGAAGAAAATAGTTAACGGAAGCTAAGCATATATCTCTTGAATACTTTCTGTATTTTTCTTTTCAAGGGCAAAGAGTTGCTGCCTTATACGTGTTGTTTGGGAATGTGTCAAATATTTCTAAAGTGTCTACAGGCCACCAGTGTATATAGTCTCCTTCCAATCATTCCCTATTCTGACAGTCACAGACTCTGGGAGCTAGATGGGATCTCAGACCATCTAGGCCAAGCCATTTTGCAGAGGAAGAAACTGAGCCTTAAAAAAGGTGTGTGTTAGGGCTGGAGGCAGGACAAGAGCTCAGTTATCTGACCCCCCGTCTACAAGCTGCTAGATTCTAAAATTCTGCTCAATGATGCCCATCTTAGTCTATAAAGGACAACTTAATAGAGGATTCTTTCTTGTCTACTTGCCTGAATTTTCTCCAACTAGCGTAAAGATGCTACCTTTCTCTAACACTATCCTTCAAATAGGACCACATTTGTATAGCACTCGAGTACAGAGAGTCTGAAACAAATTACTCAGCGTTTCTCAGATCTTCCTTCCTTACCCAGGTTCAGTGACAAAGGCTTGTTAAGTTGCAAATAATGAATGAGGAGAACTATGTACAGCAAAGAAAGAGTAAAAGTAATGTATTCAGCATTCCCACCCACGGTCCCTTTCTAAATAAATTTTTTTAAATGAACGCAATGAAATATTCTCCTCCTCTTAAACTTAAGATACCACTATATCGTTTCCAAATGTAGGAAGCAGCCCCGGTGTGACTCAACCCACACCAAGCTCTGCACGTCTACAAGTTGTACCAGCCCTAATAGATGCTCAAATACACAGAGCTTCATTAGAGGACACTATGATGTGGCAAAGAATTAGACACTTGAATTCTCATGCTGAAATTTGTGTAATAATTTAAAATATTCCCCAACACAGAAGTCCAGATTGATAGCTCTAGTTTATCGGAAATGTCCTAGAGAGGCAGTCCATGTTTCTGTAGGGTTAGCCATACATTCCATGAAATACAGAGGCTATGATCTCAGGGAGATGCTGGAATGTGCCCCGAACAAGGCAGTGTCAGACTTGGCTGGGAAAGAAATAGAGCAACATCTCATCCAAAACCACACGTATCCCAAGCACTACTGTTGCTACACAAGCCTAATGGCACACAAGAAGACACTAATGACGAGATCCTAGGATTGAGAGATGCCCCTGCTTCTGTCTAACCCTGCCATGAAACGCTGGGTCTACCCTGAAAATGAACTTCTCCTCCTATTCCATACACTCAGATCAACTGAAACCCCATGCCAATTACCACCAAGATACTTTTCACTCTACTAGCCTGATTCCTCATGACACTGAATCTCATGTCTTCTACCTAGCTGGACTTGTCGTCACCTCAAAAAGAGACATTTCTTTTTGTTTTTGCCAAAATACCCCAAACCAAGATGGTCAATGGGTTAATATTCTTTTCCGAGCTCTTCAATTATGCTGCCTTCTGAATCTGAGGGCTGGCAGGCAGGGCAACCCTGTCAGAGCTGCAGAGAGCTCTGCAGATGTCTCTGTTGTGTTCAGTCAAACTGAAAGGAGACAAAATGGCCCTCTGACAACAGACAGCTGTCAATTAGATGGCACGCTCACACTCGGTAGGCCAATGAGCGGCCATGGAGGTGACAAGTGCTTGGCTAATCAGCTTGCCTATAAAATCACAGCCCTTCCCAGTTCTGCTCACACCAGCACATGAAGTGACAGCATGAGCAGTCTTCAACTGTCCTGTTCTCAGTCTGTGTGTGTGTGTGTGTGTGTGTGTGTGTGTCTTTCTCTCACTCACTCCCCCCGGTGTTATCAGTACTGTTACAAAGGCTCTGGTCAATACAATACAGGCAGAAACAAAAATGAGACCACAGGAAACTGCAAAACAAGAATAGAGAAAGAAATCCCTGTAGCAAAATGACCCCAAAGGAAACACAGTGCTACACTAACCTATTCAGAGCTGCTACCCACTGAGACTGAACTGTGGTGATACCCACTGTAGGCTACTAGAAATAGGTATCAGGAAAGAAAGGGCAAAATGAGCTGCCTGACCTTTTCCCCATCCTCCATCTTGTCTTTCCCCCTCTAGCCACCAGGGGGCAATTTGGGGCTAGATCCTTGGAGAGGAGGCTAAAATTCTGAACTTTAACAAATATTTAAATATTAGGAGCGGAGTGAATCTGGAAGTAAAGACGAAGGGAGAAACTCAGGGCATCTGAAGAGTGGAAAAGTGAGTTTCCCAAATCTTATGCTTATTTTCCTAATTAGCTAACTCTTAAGCTCAAAGATATCCCCTCCAAACTAATAATTAAATGCTAAGTTCACTAAGGAGCTACCTTATGAGCCTGACAAGTATTTTTACCCACTGTAGTAAAAATCTCTCCCTCTCTCTCTCTATCTCCCCCCACCCCCACCTCCTCCTCCCTCTCTTTTACTTCTCTTTGGTTTCTAAGAAAACAGCTGGTTGGAAGCAGAGGAATCAGGAAGAAAAACAAGGGGAGATAACCAAAGTGGATATAGAGTCAAAGTTGTGGCCGTCCACCTGCAGTGTAGAAGTTGAAACAGCAGACGTCTGTTTTAGATAAAGATGAATTTTAGAAAATACAGCTTCACTGAAATTGATCCTAATGTAGCAGAGATCTTCCACAAGCACCCTGTGCCCTGACCACTTCTATTCCATTCCTCTTCTTCAGCTATCCCAAATAAGCGTCCGATCTGCCTGCCATGCCTAAAATACTACCCCCAAAGGTTTTCATAAAATAATTTTTAAAAGATCATTGAAGACGTGTGAAAAGAAGCCATGGAAAGAGCAGATATTGGGGATGAGTGTCCTTCATCTTTTGAGAGTCAGAGAAAAAGTCAGAACTCAAAGCTTTTCCAGCTCTGCTCCAGCTCTCATAGGCTTGGAGGTACCCACGGTCACCAAAGCCCCGAGAGAACAGGCAGACAGACCATCACTGCAGGGTGCCCGAGCTGCAGAACGTCCACATGGCCACTGCCTTCTAGCTCATCCCTGGAAGACAAAGCTGTCTTTCTTTGAGAGAAATGTAAGAAGCCATTCAATCTCTGTCTGCATTCGTGACCAACGAGCAGGAGCAGTGCCAGGGCAGAGCCTGAGACCAGTTACCGTCCCTCCAACACCAACATCTACACCTCCTCAGTCAAACCAGTGCAGCAGGCCCTGCCTCCTGCCAGCTGCCAGGTATCTCAAGAAGCACCGTGGGTCCCCATCCAGGGAATCCCCATGGCAGGGTTGAATGACCACGTCACCAGGATGCCAAGCCAATGGCTGAGTTCCTAAGGGCTTGGGACATTCCTGTTCCCTCCTCTGCCCCTTCTCTTTTAAAGCTGTGTTATCATCCACATAGACCATTCATGGACATCAAAATACACCAATGTCACACAGCCTTGGACACTCAGATCATTTCAAACTCTTCACCACTGTTCCAGCTGATACTGAAATGGGCATCTTGTGACTGAAAGCCTTTTCCCTCCTATGAATTCTTTCCTAAGCATAAAAATCCAAGAGCACAGTTGCCATAATTTCTTGGTCAAATGTCGATCTGCAATGTGTGATTTTGTAGGTCTTCCCCAAGTCTCATCAGCATTGAGTATTTCTAATATTGAATTATTAGAAATTCAACTTTTTATTTTCAGTTAAGAAAGCAATGCTTACTATAAAAAAAAAAATACAGGAATATGTCAAGGCAACAGAAAAAGTATTTTGCACACATACGAAAACCAAAGAGGTCATTCCAGGCAACCCCAGGTGTTCCCCATGCACAACTTCAAAGCAGAGACAGGAGTAGGTCCTGGGACTGCTGTGTCACTCCTCTATCTCCTGCACCAGCTGGATGTCTGTTTCACCAGCTGAAAAACTGGGAGGGCCCAGCCCTCTGTCATGCGGTCTCCACTGTGCCCTGAGTATTCCTGGGGAGACGGGGGTCTGAGGGATGCTTGGAGCAGCGAGAGTAGTCACACCCCAAAGGCTAAGGGGACACTGGTTTCCCACCTTGTCCACCTTAGAGCCTCTGAACCCAGGCATCATTTTTATGCTGGAACAGAAGACGGAGGGAGGCGATCATTTCCACGGGGGAGGAAGTTACTATTAAGAAAAAGTCTGGGCTATAGAAGGGAGGTTTGACTACCTATCTATTCCTCTCAAGTGGACGTCTGTTCAGGTCCTCATGGAATCCTGCTTTTGTTGCTCCGAGGCTTTTTATCTCTAAGTTTATTCCACATCTTCTTTCTCTCGAGAACACGCTATGTGTGTGAGAGGCAAATGGACCTTCTAGGAATCACATCTATTGAAAATAGAGTATCGACTGTCCTGCTCGGCTGGCTCACACTTGGGTTCTGACCAGAACAATGGAGGCCTTATCAGTCCCTGGGGTGCTGACACCAGTCAAGGCTCTCCAGTGCCATTAGGGCTGCCTGACACCCTATCTTGCACACTCGCTTCTTAGTTATTGTAAAGCTTTTACATATTTAGGGAGCTTTTCCATCAAAATATTCTGGAATGGCTACAGGCTCAGACACATTAATGATATCTGCACACATGTGCTTTTTATCCAAGTTCACAGCTCCTGGTCACTGAGGGTAAACAGTGTTATCAGTGATTATTATGGATTGAGTCAAGTATATTTTATTCCTGTCATTTATGAGCACTTGTGTTGGCTGGTATTTACAATGTCGGGATTCTGTCACTTTGGCAACCTTCTGAGACAACATTTTTCCAGTGTTACAGTGACATTTCAGAAACTCAGTATTTACAAGCAAACGACACCCTCTGGCTCTGTGACAGTACGATTCAGTGGTAGCTGAACAAAGGGACACTGGTTAAGAAATTTCTTCAGGATTTATTTCCAGCTGCTATGGGCTATTACTTCATTGTCTAGGGTGGCCCTGGGTTCTTTGGAAGAATGAGGCCACAAAGACGTCAAGGAAAAATTTCAGTCTTACTTGCTATTGGAATTTTAACTGTATTGTGTGGGTCCATATGAGTGAGGTCTGCTGTGTGATGCTGATGAGTCTCTTAACATCTCTGAGCCTTAGTATTCCATTTGCTACAAAGTGGCCTTGGGTGACAGGTAACACTTAGGGCCTTTCTGGCTCTAATAGTCTCTCTCTAAGAATTTCAATATTATAAGTGAAAGCCAAACTCATTAAATTTTTTTTCAGGTCATACCTCAAGATTATAAAAAAAAGAATCAAGTGGAGGAAACCTGAAGAAGCCAACCATGATCTGCTCAAAACATCACATCTTTCCTCTTCCTAGACCCCCTCTGCCAAGAAGATGTACCAGGGAGAGTGACGGGGGCCGAAACCTGGGGGGCAAGACACAGCTGGTATTACACTTTACCCCTGAGTTTCAAAGTCTTCCCATTCTCACAGGGGCCATGGTCCTTCCACCAGTGGAATAGAGAGTTACTACCACTGACAGGGACAGATAATGTAGGAAATATACACCATACTGTATGCAATTTGTACTTATGGGAAACATTCAAAATATTCCCTTTTTTGGCTCTCTAGAGACAATGGTCTTGATATACAGATTGCTGGTTCATCACGCCCTCTTTAGAAACGCAGTCTTTCTTGAGACAGAAAGTGGTCCCAGGGCAGTGAGTTAGATGATATCTAAGTTAACAGTGAGAAGAGAACTGGAACCATCTATGAGAAGACTCTATTGGTTTCTGTGACGATGTTTGTTAATCCAGCCAATAGAGTTATTTACAGAAAAATGGAGTATGTAATAGTTCTTCAAGCACAAATAAGAACTGTTTCCCCGCAAAGCCTTAGTTATCTGAATTGTTCTAAGATATTTGTGAAAACTGAAAGTCAGTGATTAAAGAGAAGTGAGAATTCTGAAAAAAATAAAGAAAGAAAAAAAAGACTCTGTGGGTTACTTGCTATGATAAAAAGCTTCACCAATTTTATCCAGGGAAAAAGAAACAGAGAAAATGGTAAATCTGGAGTCAAAGGACCTTGTCCCCTGGTCCCATCCCTGCCATTTACTATCAATGATGACAAAATTGCTCTGAGTGTCTGTTTCATTATCAATAAAAGAGGATTAAAAATAGCTCCTACTTACTGGGGTCACTGGCATGATTAATTTAAGACAAGAAATTTGCATGAGAGGGCTTAAATGAAGTTACCTGCTCACATATAATTTGTTACTCTTGTTGGTTCATTATTCATTCACTCATCCATCCACTGACTCTTGAGCAAACACTTACTGAGTGTCCCCTGTTAGGCACTGGGGATAGAGATGACAGACCTTGTCCTTAGCCTTCTCTGGTGGTAGAGACTGTGACACTTGTTAGGAGAGAGAAGTGTACCAGAAGCTACCTGAGCACAGGGGAGGCACCAGTTCTGGTCATTATGAGGGTCCCCAGAAGAAATAATGCATGAGCTTACTCTTGGACAAAGACTGTGAGTTACCTGGTAAAAGGAAGTAAGAGGAGGAGAAGGGGAGGCAGGATGAAGATATTCCAGGCCAACAGAAGGGCTCTTCTAAAGACAGAGAGAACCATGAAAGAGCCCTGAAGGGAACTACAAGCGGCTCAGTACGGCTGGAACAGATGTGAGTGGTGAGTAAAGGACAAGGCCGGAGAGTCAGACAGGAGCCAAGCTACCAAGAGCCTGTACATCATGCTAACAACGGGCCCCTGGAGCCATGGAGGGAAGCTAAGCAAGGGCACAAAAGCATTGGGGTTTTGTGGAGACAATCACTTCCAGCAGCAGTGGGAAAGATGCACATGACGGACAAGGTGAGGATGGATGAGGGTGGTGACTGGGTATCTGGAGGGTGGGGTAGATTCATTGGTACAGGAAGCAGAATTGACAAGATTTGAAAACTGAAGGATTATGGGGCTGAGGGAGACAGAATAGTCTCCTGGTGGCTGGAGGGTCAGTCACCAAGCCAAAGGACACAGATGGAAGAACTAATCCTGATGGGAAGTTCAATCAACAAAATTCAAGGTCCAAAAGCACAATACCTTAGGTAAATTATCTATTTTTCTCCCCTCACATATGCCTGGGTAATTGCCAAATTTTACTCCAACCCCTCAAAAAATATATCCAAATAGATGGAAGAATGTGAATTTGAAAAGTTATGTGTTAGAACCTCAAATTAGATGACTATACTATTAACTCAAGCCCTCTCCCAAGATAGTTATATCAGGATCATTGAGAGGGCACAGTGTGCTAATTCATACTAAATATTCACTGAACACCCAAATGAAGGTTTGGTGGAATAGATTAATGGTGAATGTTCTGGAAGGTTCCAATTGCTGACTAAGGTTCTACAGAGCTGATTTAGCATGTCTACATTCTGTTTCTAAAGCAATATCTATAAATATCTAGAGCAAAAATAAAATTGTTTGCACCAGGTGACTAAGGGAGACATATTGGATGGAACTCCAAAGGAGCCTTCAATCTTGGCATCTGTGAGTTTCTGAAGCCACGCTATGAAATATAGGAAAGTACAGCTACCTAGGATGTAATGAGATGGAAATCCGCTTTGTAATGAAGTATGAAATAGAGACAGTCTGAAGTCCAAGAACTGTTAGGGCATATGTGATGTCTGCAAAAGGGAATAGAGAATAAGTTCTCCTAGAAATAAATCAAAGAATAATCGCTTGCCCCATCTACAAAGCTCCCAACTTGAATAGTCTTTCCATTGACAAAATGGCGCCCAGGACGTGCACCCTGAAAACAAACTCAAGCAAATCTCACTCAGTAGCTAAGGGGAAGTAGGATTGAGAGGAATACGTCCCTGTTAGTGACTTCTCTCTGGTTGAGACAGTTAAATGGCAGAGATGCAGAAAGACTCCTTGAGGGACGATGTCAGAGTAGGAGCAGCTGTTGACATTCTTCTTTGCCACATGTCACTGTCCATAGCAAATCTTTTACCACTGCTGATGTTGTGTCGTAGCAGTCACTCTACACACGACAGTTCTGAGTTGCAGAGCTCAGTATGACAGACTTCACAGTTCGAAAGTACTGGTAATAGATATTTCCACAGGAGTGAATCATATCCAAGGGAAGAAAGTTCAGCTGGTGGGGCTTCAGCGGAGTGGTATGCCTGAATTAAACTGTATTCCTCGACTCGTGCATGAGCTTTGTTTGAAAAGTTTGTTTAGAATTCATAATGTATTTTTCTATTGAAAAAAACATATATAACAAAGTTGAAATCTTCGTAAGATCTTGAATTCTGATTCTCTGGGGGTTTTGGATCCTAGCTGTAAGCAATGACCTTACCTAGGACTCAGCCTTTTATCCCCTCTAAACTTTGAATCCCTGTGATCCATAAATGGGACAGAAAATAAGCTAGGAGATCGCAGACTGAGTATAATCTCACAGGTCCAGCCAATCTCCAATGGAAACCAACAGCCACTGGTTTTAATCAATATTCTTAGCAAAAAAAGCAAATTCATCATTTAAACAGGCAATAATTTTTAATCCTGACTGGTGATGAATAATACTACTTGATTTTCTACCTTCTCTACAGCAACTATCACTTAACGTCTATCTGTGACTTCATCTTATGAAACTATGTACTTTTTGACTGTCATCAGAGCATCTATTTTCTGAGTCTACACTCACTTTGGGGACAAGGCTCCATCTCTCATTCCCTCAGTCCATTCACACGTACTCCTCTTAAGTAGCACAAAACGTTCTTTCTTCTAAGAAACTAGATATTGAAGAACCTTCATATTCTCCCAAAAGGGTGTGTAGTCCCCTTCCTATATACAGAGTGAACATCTTGCATTTGGATTTTTCTATGACAACATGAAGCAAATTTACAAACTGTGTTTCTTGATTAAGTCACCGTAAGGGTGGCAAGATCAGCTCCCTCTGAATAACCGTATAGACACCCTGTATAACTTAAGTGAGGATAGGTTTATACTCGGAAAAATTTTTATCTCATTGAATATTCTACTGCTATTCCTTCTTTGGATAGAAATTATTTTTATACACATTCATTATTGACCCAATCTTCAACAAAATTTAAGTGTGGAGTTAAGGGATTTAATCCCATCGGATCATGCGGATCTCAGAGAAGCTTGTAAAAATCTCTATCAAAGTAGAAGATAAGATTTTGATCCTGATTTTACAACCTTTGTGTCTATTTAATAATCACTTAAGCGTTAAAGCTGCTTGCTAGGGTCCTTTCCTTTGACTGTATTTATCCTGTGTTTCTTGTAGCCAGTCTCTCAATGTTTCCTTTATACAGCTTGCATGGTAATTTTTTTTAATGTAAAGAGGAGGGAAGAAGAAAAACAAAAGTGAGAACAGATGAAAGTGGCTTATCATCAAAGTATGAGAAAGGCGAGCTACTTGGCTAAATAAAAGTAACATATTTAGTCATTCGTAATATAAGAATAAAACGAACTCACTGGGTCTCAGGAGGTCTGCAATATGATCTTTGCAAAAGGTAGCTTGCCAATTTAATTGAGGTAGGAGTTATTTAATTTTTTTACAGGTATAGTTTTCAATAAAACTACATATGCCTATAATACTGCAATGGCAGATGTGTCTCGATTATTAGAGGTGGGCTCAAGGGAATATATACAATGGATCTTGAAATCTGTAAGCAGCTGTTGGGGGGGCTGAGATGATGGGGGAGGACATTGTACCACACACACATGTTCCTTAAGTACAGCAATGTTTTGTTATTTTACTGCAGGTGTATTACAGAGATGAAATTTAATAACTTACTGTATCAATACCAATAAAACTGGGAAGATTCAGTGCCCTGCTGTTCATTATTGTGGTACAAATGAGCTCAGATTATTCTGTGTGCATGCACGGTCAATTCTCGACACACAGAGCCCCCCCAGCTAGAGCTCTAGAGGATGGGCACTACTTGAAAACCTCAATGATGTCTTTCTATAATTAATTTCTTATCACTGAATTGTTGTTGTCCCAAATTCACATAAACGTGGCTTTGAGATGGGTTGAAAATAAGATATATCTGGTATTTTTTAAAACATGATAGAAAGCCTTCACTGGAAGATGTCTTCTGAAAGGAATGGTTAATGCAATCAAGGGATATACAGAGTTCATTAAGTACCAGAGGAACATAAAAGTGATAATATATTCTATTCAAAAAAATCTGGGGAAATGCCAGGCTAAAGATGATATCCCACCAAAATTTGACTTGTCCCTTTATTAAGCGCAAGAAATGTCTGACAAAAATAAGTGCCA
The DNA here is from genome assembly GCF_021613505.1 of Equus quagga. NCBI lineage: Eukaryota > Metazoa > Chordata > Mammalia > Perissodactyla > Equidae > Equus > Equus quagga. Next base: position 21,027,419 of record NC_060275.1, on the reverse strand, counting down.
TACTATGAAAAAACATTTGTGTGTCGGAAATGCTAATGCCAATGGAACTATGTATTCTGGCCAGTTTTCTCCTCCCAAGAAACTACTTCTGTTAGATGATAAATAACACACTGAACATAAGAGGTCCATGCTTTAGAAAGCTCAGTGTAGTTTCTCTGTGATGGAAAGCACATGTAAAGAAATCTACATAAACACCCAGAACACACACACAATGTTTCAAACGACGGGTCCTCCATTCTAAGCAGGTCACACTATCAGGCACAGCAGCAGACTCAATGTTTGTTCTTTTCTAGAGCATTTATTCCTAAAAAGATTATGGGGGTTATTGGTATCCTGAAGTGTTACCACTATTTTCACTTGGGGTTTCAGTCTTAAGAGTTTCAGGAGACTTTCCTTAAAGCTGGAACCATATCAAGCACGATCATAGACAGAGGAATAAATATTTCTGCCATTTCATATTGAACAGTTTTCCTGACACTGAATTGTGAATCTATTGCTTTCCTTCTGGAAAGAAGCTATAAGGCTATGCTTATTTTTACATGATGGGCAGGCATATTTCATCACTAAATTGTATCAAGTACACCTCAGTGTTAAATCAACTTTTTGTTTAGTCATTAACAGATTTTCTTCTTTCTCTTTACATATCAAAAAAATAAAGATGAATTGTAGTCCTCATTGTTAGTGGTTATTGAAAGGCCCTGAATACTTTTCATAAGAAAAGAGAAGTTAATCTCCAGATTCTGGTGAAATTTCAATTTGGATACCAGGACTCCATTTCTTTGGTATCTCATAAATCATCTCAAAGCAAGTTAATGGTTTCACATGCACTCGCTGTCTTGAACTGTTGCATAAAACTCGCCTATGCTACTAACACGTATTTGTCATTTCATGTATGTCACAAGTGAGTTAAATACCATAATTGAGAAATTATTGGGTCACACTTAAGAGCCTGCTAAAGGTATTGTTTCAGAATTTCATGCTATGTAATTCTTGCACTTTTGGAACAATAATTTGATCTATGCTGAATCCAAATTTGTGCAGTGGCGAACTATATTCTGCCTGCATTGCACAAAAAAGCAAGGCCCAAATATAACCTATACAGAAAGTGTTCACGCTGTTGCTAAAATCTGAATTGGCATATCTACCCCAGCCTTTTCACAGGAAATCTTCATTGGTTTTAATGAAATTGCACATGCTAATTCTGAGGATGTTACAGAATAGATTATTCATATATACACATGTAGTTTATTTATATAAAAGAAAAAAGTCTGGGCAGTCAGGAGCAGTGTGGTCCGCCCCCCCATGCCTCCCGCCACCAGCTGTGTTCAGAATTCTAGCCCACCCTGAGCAGAACTGAATGAAGCCACTCTGTTCTAGGTGCCGTGTTAGGCCTGGATTCTCCAGTGAGCCTCGAATCTCCCAAAAATGGTTTCCCACATGGGCTCTGATATAGACCTCCGAGCCTAGAAACCTCCTCATGGGTTTAAGCAGCAGGGAACCCAAGTTGAAAAAGCACTGGCTTTAAAATTAGACATTTTATGGTTCAAAGCCTGGCTGTGAAACTTACTTGAGGTGTGATCTTGGGTTTACTTGCTTTACTTCTTGGAGTATCATTTTCTTAATTATTAAATGAGGATAATAATAATCACATGGAGATTTATATTGGCACCTAATATTAGTTCCCAAGGCTTTCTCTAGACTGAGCCCAGGCTAACTTTTAGAAATTCACTCATTTTGACATTCGCTCATCAGCCTCGTCTGGGTTGTAAAAGGACTGGGGAAGCGACTAGATCTGCTATCTCAGTGATCCTTGATAGAGGAATTTCACCGAGCATCACAGCAACACGCTGGAGGCAGCTGGTCAGCTACTGACGGTCAACCTTGTGAGATCTTTAACAGTAATTAGAGAATATAGAGGGGCAATATGCGAATCTAGGGAAACTTCAGTGCTTATGGCAAGATTAATCTAACAGGTAGGGGTGCAGAGATTGTCACAAGATTCCAAATTTAAGCCAAAGAATCCTAGAGATTAGTTTGCAAGGAAACATACCTATAATTATCTCCTTCCTCCTGCAATTAAAGCTTTCCTGACCATTAACCTGAACTATAACTATTTTTCTTATCAATATACCTTAAGAGATTTGAAGAATGCTTTAATGTTTCCAGTATCTGCCAGGTAACAGATCATATTTAATATAAAGATTATAAAAATTATACTTGTATATGTAATAAGCACTCAAATTGACAGTGCTAAAATGAACAATGAAAGAAAGCTCTTTACAGAAGAATGTCAGTTATAAATGTAGAAGGAATGATGGAGTAAAAAAAATCACAAGTTTGAAAACTCTGATTCAGGCGAGCATCATCAATGCATGCTAAAACTATCAGGTCAAAGATTTTTGGGAAACAGGGATATTTGCCCAGTGCTAAAGCATCAACACAGAGATTATTTGCTAATTGCAAAGGGGGGAAGGTTTCTCTACAATGGAAGGATCTGAGGGTTTCCACCTTTACCAAGTGATTAGACATAGCAGCCCCAACAGCAACATAACTCGACATTCCATGCCTCCGGATGGAACGCAGTATGAAGCACACAGCATCACCTATGAAACACTCACGCCAAAAATGTTTAGCTTCCATCTGAATAAGCCTTTAGACCTCATTTTCAATTTGTAGGCAAGGCAAGTGATAGAGGAGCAAATTAAACAGCACCACAAAGAAATAATCTGACAATTCTAGAAGAGGAGATATTTTTCAAGACAACTGGCCTAATCTCTTTAAGGTTAGTATTATTTAAAAAAAAAAAATTACAGGAAATGTTCTACTTTAAAAGAAATTATAAAAGAGATAGAAACCAAATACAAGCATAAATGCAATGCCTGGGGGAAAAAAAAAGCAGTTGAAGATATTTTCAGGGGGACAATTGAAGAAATCTGAATACAGATCAGGTATTAGATTAGGAGACTATGGTTAATTTCTTTAAGGGTGATAATAATATTTTAGTTAAATGGGCAACGTTCTTAATTTTAAGAGATACATATGAAAATCTAGGGGTGAAGTCTGATTAGATCTGCCACTTAAAAATAGTTCACTGATGGGGCTAGCCCCGCGGCCGAGCCGTTAAAGTTCCGCACACTCTGTTTCGGCAGCCCGGGTTCTCAGGTTTGGATCCCGGGCACAAACCTACTCCACTCATCAGTCATGCTGTGGAGGCATCCCACATACAAAAAACAGAGGAAGACTGACACAGATGTTAGCTCAGGGCTAATCTTCCTTAAGCAAAAAAAAGTGGAGGATTGGCAACGGATGCTAGCTCAGGCAGAATCTTCCTCACCAAAAAAAAGAAATAGTTCACCAAAAAATATATATATATAGTTCACTGAAAAAATATATATTTATATATATACACACACGAAGCAAATACAACAAATATTAACAATTGTTTAATCTAAGTGGTGGGTATATGGCACTTCACTTTATTATTTTTTCGACTGTTCTGAGTATTTAAAATTTTACATTATATAGGATTAACAATTTTTTTTAATTAAATGAATGGAACTTGATTCTCCCCCTTAATATCCAGCGAGCTGTAGATCGGGACTGAAGGGAGGATATGCAAGAGCTTCCCTTCTTCCTCCCTAGTACCTAACACATCACTAGAGGGCCAATAAATATTTGCTACCCAATGCAATGAAAGAGTGGCTCCATTCTCCCCTTTGGTGAGTGTTGGGTGGCTACTGGGAGAGGGTGTACACATAGCAATGCCCCCCAAACAAACAAGCTGCTGCCTGAAAAACAGTGCTCAGGGGCAGAGCCGCAATGGCATACACACCTAAAACTGTCGCGACCTTAAATATTCTGTCCCACTGTCCACCCTGGCACATTCACAAAGGACAGGCCTGGATTCTGACCTTTGGTTCCAATAACTCGCCCACCAGAAACACAGAACGCTTACAAGTCCCTCATCTTCTCCTTTCCGAATGCACAGGTCTACGACTGTGAGGCCACCGGGCCAGTTCCCAGCCCCTTGAAAGTGAGTGATGAGTGACTCTCCATAATATGACTTCTGTGTCATTCCAGGGTCTGCACAGCACCAAGAGAAGGAAGGGCTTCCCAAGGACTTTGAGACAGTATGATTTTCTGGTTTTCATAGGCATGAAAACAATGCTCACTCTACGGTTCTCATACATTGCTGTTCAGACTTTACTCTCTCCAAACGATTCCTGAAAGTCATGCTGGGGAAATAAACATTAGGTCGTCACAATCCTCACCCTGTTGGGCACAGAGGACACACAGTGCAAGATAAAGCACCGCCCCTCCCCTCCAGAAGTTTACGGAATCTTGGTGCAAATCAGCATTCAACCAACACAAATAAGGGCAAATTCACAAAGAACTTTGAAGCGGAAGCAGGGGGCTAAGGCACAGGACATGGATGGAAGAGGTTCCCAGGAAGAACTCACAGGACCTGGACTGAATTCCAGCATACTACGTATAAACATTTAAGCATAACGTCAAATTAAAAAATGATGTATTTCTGCTTACACAAGACCTAAACAGCCATTTTCATAAGAAGAGACAAAGGATTGTCTTTTTTGCTTACATCCTTTCTATTTTGACTTTAGATAAGAAAAACTTAAAGGGGCCAGAAGTTTTAGAATTAAGTAATTTGTAATTCTTTTTGTTTGAAAAATAAAAACAAAAGATCAATTCTTACATGTATAATTCATTTCAGAAGCAACTATACGTTTAATTGCAATGAATCAAAAATGACTACATTTATGAGCAAACTAAATTATATAGGGAGAAGATTCATTTCCTCTATGGTTCAAAGATTCTGGAATTTAACAAAGGTAGCCGAGATTAGGCCTAATTCTTAAATCCCCTCGGTTTTAAGACCTAAACATGAAATAACTTTTATCAGCATAGTCCTATTTGATTACTTGCTGAGAAAGAAAAAGAATGTGGATGAGGTTAAAGCCTTGGACTTCACTAGAGAAAACAAGATATGGGCTGGGGCAGTCAGTTTTGGAATTTTGTATAAAGATTTCAAGGCATCTTACTGATTTTCAGTATATCGCTAATTTTCACTGCCTTTTAAGTGAAGTACATAGGCAATATATTTCCATCGCTGGACTCATCAGTTTAAGGCAAGAAGTCTAAAAGCTTTTCCAAAGTCAGTGACAACACCAGGTTTTGAACACAAGTCTTTAAAATAGAGTATATTCCTGTAGAACATTCTAGAAAATCATCAAATCTAGCTGCATATTAGAATCATCTAGGGAGTTGTCAGAAAAGCAAAAGCCCAATTCATAAGATTCTAATTTAATTCTTCTCAGACAGGGCCCAGTTTTCCATATATTACACACACACATACACACACACCCCTTGCCCAGGAGATACTAATAATGAAACCATTGCTTTAGACTTGGGCTAGTCCCAGAAAGAAAAGACAAACAATTCCTGATAACCAATGCTGAATTTCCATTTAAGGGGAAAACTTCTGCCTTAATAACAATCATTTGTGTTGACATCATCATCTCATTCAAAAACAGAAGATCTCAGCAAGATAAAAAAAAAAAGTTTGCAATTGACAAACATCCTATTCAAAGCAGCAAAACAGGCCAAAAGCAAATGACATTTTTTCCCTTTTGTCACCTGCAGTGATGCCCATTAGGTGTCAGCTATTATAAGTTATCGTATTAAGGTTGGACTATCTTGCAACAAACTTCATTTCCGCTCATTTTCATTTCTGTCAGACTTTCCATTATAAATTTTATTTTCTCTGCCAGTAAAAGTAGTATGAGGTTGCAATTTGGCGAGAACATTTTAAGCCTGGGTGTGATTTCCGTACCCCAATTTGATTTAAATTAGTTTTGCCATATTTAGTGAGAACTAAAAAAAGTCCATTTCGCCACTTTGGTTTAGTGGTTCATTTTCCTATACAATTTCAAAAGTCTGAAAAAGTCACCATGTTTATTTCTGATAATTTCTGTGGAAATGGATTAATGAATTCATATTATCCCATTACTTTTTTTTTAGTAAGAACAACTTAATTGACAATAGAGAACCTGCTGGCTTTTGTTTTTCAGCTAAAATATCCACTTTTTAAAAAGCCAGGTCTATCACTATTATTATTAAATCCTCAATAGAAAAAATGGAAATACATATATTTTTTAATTTGATGCATTTTTGAAACGACATACATTTCAAAATAATAATTTATTTCTTCAGGACAGCGTTTTCCTACCTGTTGCTTACTACTGCTATTTCTTTACATCAAACGAAAGTCTACTGGGACTGGAATAAGCATGTTCACATGTAACAGTGCTCGTCCCTATAAGTCCACAGGATACATTGTTCTAATATGATAAAGCAGCTTTTGGAGCTCCTGAGTGCATGTTATCTAAAGGTTTTCCATCCAGCATCTCTGTAACGTAGTAAACAAGAGAATACAAAAGCTTCCCCTCCATGAGAGCCACTCACCTTGCCACACAGTGGGGAATCGTTTCAGCTGTGATCTGCTATTTAGACTTGAAGCCCAAGATACCGAGAATTTGCCTTTCTTTTTGGTTTGCATAGCTGGTGTTAGAGACAAGGATTCACAAAGCAATTCGGCACAAGAGAAACTCATTCTCTGGAAGACACAGTGTGGTCTGTTCTATTCTCAAATTTCACAGAAAGCAGAAATTCATAATATGTACACTTTTCATCTACAGCAGCCCCTATTTCCTCAATCAGGGGATTTCCAAAATTTCTCTCTTTTATTTACTCTGAAGTGATCACACTGTTTATGGATACAGCTGAGACCAGGCTAAGCACAGAGACAGTCGGTTCTTGCAAGACTCACAACCATGAAGCAGACATAAGAAAGAGTCTCCCCACTCCACAAGAAAAGCATATGCAGTCCTACTTCTACATACAACAGAATCTTCTGGACATGAATGTCTCAAAATGAGCCTTCCAAGGCCCAGAAATTCAGCCCTCACATGCCAGCCCGTCCACCTCTAGTCCACCCTGTACCCCGCTCCACTTCTCACCTTGCGTTTGCCAAAAAAATTAACTTCAGTTTCACCCGAGAAGTATTTCCCACAAACGAGGGAGGGTCTGTGTCCTTGCACATACACAGACAGACTCACGCAGGCTGGATGATGCTTTCACAAGTTAAGGGGCCTCGCGCTTACTCAGCAGAGGAAATCTTTGTGTCTGTGAGGAATCACGCCAATTCCTATTAGTAAGAAAGGATACAGGGGCGAGGAAGCCTATTCTCTCATTGACCAGAAAAAGAGGTCCAGCACAAACAGAGACCTCTGCCATGACCATCTGCAAAAAGGAAGGATGTTGTCAACTTTCTTCTCCCCAAAACTCTAATGACCTCTGCCTTGACCCTCAGAAACCAGATACACAGGAACAGGCTCTTCTGCAGGAATTGAGAGCTTTACACCAGAGACTCGGCACTAAGAGGCTTGTCGCCCAGGCTATCTACCCCGAACAGTTGCACTCACATTCCAAAGATGTTTCCGTTGCGCTGGAATGGCTGTAAATTTCTTTCCTGCAGAATTCTTTCCAAACAGACTGCCATGAACTGTACTGTGCCGCGTGCGCAGCAGGAGTTCTGAACCGAGCACCGATCACCTCATTGCAACAAATCTTTCAGATGCCGAATATGACTGAATCGGTGGCTGGGCCAAAGGAGTAACTTTAAAAATGCAAATAGACCCAGAAAAAAACCCAACTCTACCAGAATTCCACCTTTAGTGACATATGACTGATATGTAAAGGGAACACCCTCCACAGGCTCTATTTAATTACTGAAACTGTTCACTTACATTTTTCAAGAGATATTAAACAGGTTCTTTAAAAAACATTCAGAATGGGATTTTTTTCCCCCTATTTTTAAAGAGGGCGAGAGGGTTCAAGAACAAGCATTCCCTTTCCAGCAGAAAAAGAACATACATTCAGTTTGAGTGAATAATAAAAGAGCAGAAAGCTTTGAATAGTAAAGAAGGCCATTAAATTCTATCAAGAGTTTTCCAAAGTAAGAAACCAAAGCACTTATGAAAAGAAACTCTAAATCTTAAAAAAAAAAAAAAAGATTTTAAACATATGATTAATACCAATATTGAAATTAAAAAGAAAGCATCTATAAAAACTCAATTGTCTTGAAACAAAGCTTGTACTTTGGCTATCGATAGTATTTTTAGCACTGTGCCCTCTCTGGAGAGTTAAAAGTATGCAAATGAGAGTGCACAGGGACACAAACACACACATGCTATACCTTTGTATTACAGTGGCATTTTATTATTTAATTAAAGTACTCTTATTTTTCTAGCTCACGCATACTTCCCTTGAGACGGCTTTGCTGTTAGCCTGCTGGCCTTGACTTCCAGCCAAAAACAATTCAGAAACAAAAAGGGACAACAAATCATATTTTCACAGACATTTTTATCCCTCAATACAACCCTGTTTTCACACAACATCATACAGCCCCTATGAAAACTATAATTTAGGGCAGTAGCCACCCGAACCCAGGGTCTGACACATGGCTGCATGAAGTATTTCCAGGGTAAGAAATTCTTAAGTTCTTAATTGCAAATAAACTCTTTTGATAGAACCACTTTAACCGACATCGCTGGTTTGCAAACAGTGCCACTGGTCCCGGCTGACGGATTAAAAAATAAAAACAAGCCAGTGACTGCAGTTCTGATACGGCGGGGAGTTAAAGATGTATTTATTACTTCCAAGCTCTGTGTTATTCCATTACTTTTTAAAAGACAGAGGCATCGGCAGACTTTCGGTGCATCTTAGAGTCACAGTCGAAAATGCATAATCTAATTTACAAAACAAACTGATTTACCAGGTTACTTCTCTCAACCCTTCCCCAAGCAAGAGTCTCACTTACCTGGTGGCAACCCTGTAAGTTTGATTCTCTCCCATAAGATGAGTATGAGCCCCTTTCTGTTTTACCTGCCAAGAGAAACAACAAAAAAGTGTAAATTGTGTTTTTCCTTTAAAAAAAAGTCTCCTCCAGGTAACAGGCATCTACTTCTCTTCCCGATGTTTACATACGTAAAGTAGGCACTACTGGCAATGTATGCAAGCAAGAGAGGGAATAACACTTCCTCACGCTGGCTATGAGAAACTGGAAAAAAAATATCCTTCATTCCTATTCTTAGCCAAACGGCTCCACACTTCCAAAAACTGTCATTCCAATGGCCTCCACTTTCTCTAACAAACAAATTGTCATTCCTTATTTTCACTTTTTTTCTCTCTCGCAAAATTTAGACAATTTCATTTTTATTTACACAGCAGGCAAATTATCTATGTAATGACCCTAGTCTAGTAATTCCCATTGATTATATTGACACTTAATGGTGAGGCCAAAGCTAATCAATCAAGGCTCTCCAGATGGTGAATACAGCAAAGAAACTACTCAAAATTCGGAGACTCTCTCTCTCTCTCTTTTTTTAAAACTCCTTTTCCCAGGAGTAAATCCCACCATGATCAAGGTAATGATGGAATTTACATTTGGGGAAGAGCGCCTTTGAAAAATTGCCCACTCTGAACTGAGGTTCAGATTCTACCAGCAGACCCAGTAGAGCAAGTGATAATGGAATGTCAAGGTCTTGTTCCAATTAAATTCTAACAATCCAGTTTGTATCTATTCTGTACTGCTCTATGGAGATGTACAGAGCCTCAGATGCTGTTTGGCCACACCTAAGGATAAAATAAAGGCTGCTCATTTGTTTCTTTTAAAAGTATGTTTAGGACTAATAATCAGCAAGGAAGACAACGAGACCACATTACAAGAGATCTAAGCAGTGGAATTTAGCTGGTGACATACGAAGAGTTGTCATAGAAAATCGATCCATCCTCGGACATTAAAGAGATCTAGTGACACAGCCAAGTGCCCAGAACAGGAACCTCACCCCACCCAAGCCTGAAGGACACTTCTTTCTTTGAGACTAGAGCTTAAAGTACATTGTACTTTAAACTCAATATGATACTCTTCTTTTTTTCCAATGGGAAAATTCAAAACTAGTATTTTGAGGGGCTGAATGAATATCCTTATAAAGTTTACAACCCCAAGTCTTTCCCTCTCACCTCAAATTAACATAAATGTTAAAAGTAACCGCAGTCATTTTTTATCTTCCAGTTCATTGACAATGGTGTAAGAGTACGCCTTCCTGACACCACACAAATTATGTACTTTAATAAATCTTATATCTGGTCAAAAGCACACCTTGTATCTGAGTCACTACATACATACATATATATTCACAAAATGGAAGATGATTTTCAAAGAAAGCTACACCTGAGTCTTAAAATTAACCCTCTCTCCCCCAGTTTAACTTTCCTACTGACTTCAATGAATCTCAAACTTGGGAAAATGCTCCCCGTGTCCCATCTCTGGTATAGTGTTCAGTGCAAAGTAGAAAATCAATGCCCATATCAGTTTCAACTCCAATGAAACAGGAGACCATCTCACAAACTGTCACTCTTGGGAGATCTAAGAGAATAAGTTTCATTGTGTGAGGATTTTACAGTAAAGAAAAGATGCATTTACTTGTTTCAGAAGTGCAAATTGTCATACAGACATATTTACTCTTCTGTGTAAGTCAAATGTAATCGACACATACCATTTAACTTCTCTTTATGAATATTACCAACAGAAAAGACGTGACCTTTATGAGACATCAAATGACTTACATCCTTCCTTAAGCTCTTGCATCTAAAAAGCTTCAATGCAACCACCATATAATCCACTTTGACATAATAGTCACTTGTTTAACAACTAGAAAGGCAGGTAAAGAGGTAGGTAAGTAGGCAGACAGACAGAAAAATACATAAAGTAGAATTTACTCTGACTTCCTAAGAAATTGAGCATCTAGAGTCCTGTTTGGGTAATTTCTACAAAATGGACTATAAAATATAGTTTGAAGGAAGAAAGGTTATCGAGTTTTTTCTCTAGAAGGAATTACTGAAGCTATCCCCTACAGAATTTCACCACCTGGAATTATTTCCCAACTCGACAGCCCATAGACCTGCAGAGATGAATTTTCCTACCAGGGTTTGTCTTAACTCATAGATGAAAGTTGGGACAATTTCTTCCATCATTTTAAAGCTAGAAGGTCAGTGCAAATAGTAAGGATGAGTAAGAGGGAGAGAGAGAGAGGAAATGAATGAAGATAAATGGGAGAAAGAGGAGAGAGGAAAGGAGAGAAAGAGAGGGAGAGCGCAATGGAAGGAGCAAGGGGGTAGGAAGGCAGAGGAGGAGGGAGAAATGAGAAGAATATGAATTCATGCAGCACAGAGTCCCTAAAGTACTCTTGGCTACACGGACCCAGCATTCTTTACTATCATATCAGATACAGACTGCTTCATCTTAATTTTGCTTGTTAAAAAATATTTATCCAGATACAAAAATAAACCCACTGCAAATTACAAGTTGTCAGGGTTAAAAATCTACTCCTGTTTGTGTGGGGGAGGATAAGAGACCAGCATAGACATGAATCATTCTCAGTAATTTGAGTGTTTCCATGACATCAATGGGCACCCGTCCAGGACTCTGTCGAAGTCTGCGAGGTACCAAAGAGGCCGCGCAGCCAGCAGGAGGCTGGGAGGTGCATTTTTTTTTTTTTTTTTTTTTTTTAGGATTATGCTCCTTGTAAAGATTTCATCTGTAGCATCCACTTTTACCATCAAACAGATCGCTCCACAGATCATGAGCGAACACATTTCATTCTGATAGTGTAAGCCTTTAACTTTATTACATCTTTTTGTTCCCAAATTCAACCATAAATCTGCTCTCAGAGCTCAAACCTCTGTTTGGGAGCAAAATAATCAGGGACAGTGGGTAAACCCAAGCACCTTCTCAAACATATTCTATCTATTCTTATCATGTCCTAATGACAAAAAGCAGCCATTTTACAAAGACACTTCAGTTTCCAGGAAAAAAAAAATACATCTTTTGTGTAAATTGTCCATTAAAAATTAGCTATGGTCTTGATCTTGATTTTTTTTGCTTAAAATTCACTGGAACATTTGTTTCAGATAATAAAATTTTCAAGAGCGCTGATAACATGTTTGAGTAGGATTCTTAAGTAACTATCTATGCTCACAAACACAAAAGCCCCTAAATATGTGCATTTCCTCTATGTCAGGCATGGATTTTTGTCCCTTATACCAACTGGCTGGCGCGGACAGCTTCTTTCCTCCTTTCTCCATTCTCCGCCACTCACCTCCCCCCATCCCCACAACCACAACAGAGCTTTGAAAGAGCTAAAGATTCTATTTTTCCAATATTTAAAAGAGATAGCAGTGATGAACAAACCCGGCGCGTTCACTGCGGAATTTTCGAGACAACCCTCCAGTACTAGAATGCGACAGCCGCTGCGGATATTTTTTGGCACAAAGACAATGGTGGCCGTGCCAAGCCCCATGGCTAAAACTACTCAAAAGAGGCATAAGGGTAGCATTAATCGTTCAAGTCTTTTACTGCATGGAGTACTGTTGTCCATATTTTAAAAACGAAAAGTACCCGTTAGTAACATTTGTCGTATGCCCATAAAGGGGGAGGGGATGGTTCTGAAATATAGACCAGAAACAACTCTTGTCAGGCATTTGATTCATTTTTATACCTAAAAGGACCAAATGTTAAATTTTGCTGCTGGTGACGATTTGCCGTGCATGAAACGAATGATATGACCTAATGGAGTACACCGAAGCCTGAATGAAAGCTGGAGAGAGGATTTCATAAACTAAGTCGACATATTGGCTAAACAACTTTCTTTTGCAAAAATGATGTATACAAGGAACATGTAATACTATGTCACAATTTTTTAAATTAAACAAGAAAAACGCTGTGAGTGAGCAGACACAACATCCGTCAATCAATCCTTCTAGAGACAAAGGAGATCAACACGCAGCCCCGTCTCTAGAACAAGTCGGCATCGACAGTGAGCAAACAATCCGAATGTCAACACGTGTTTTGTCCAAATTGAACCCATGAGCTGCTAAAAACCTATATGTAAATTTGATTATTAAAAATGGCACCAACTGACAATCATTGAAGGATTCAACTGCTTCTTCTGTTGCCCTTGAAAAACTAATCTAAGCAGAAAATATAAGCTGCTTCCAATTTTTTTAAGGCCAATGTTGTTGAAGATCTATTCAATAATTCTTTATCTTGCTGCCACTCCCCCCTCCCCGAGAAAGATAAGGAAAAAATCTTTTTTATTTGGGGGCAGTATGGTTAACAAATGTCTCTATAATTTTAATACTTTTATATTCTTACATAATTTTTCATTTGACTTCTAATTTTTCTTCCAATATATCCACAGTATCTATTGTAAGGGAATGCTAAGGGAATTGGACAAGAATGAAAATAGTACATGAAGGAAAAAATGGCTTTATAAATCCATCCGTTCACAAGGATACAACTAAGAAGCATCACCTTTGGCAGATTACTACATCTGGACAGTTCTAATCCACATGGAAAGGGCAAGAGACACACAAGAACAACTTCTCAATAATATGATTTCTGGAGATAAGCTGTAACATGGAAGATTCCATTGGTGGTTGACCAGTAGGCTAATAACAAGGTCAAGTTTAGGTTTCTAGCCTTTCATTCTTAAAAGGCCACTTTTAAGATTATATATAAATGGTAGATATTTCACCCACAGTGAAAAAGATGCACCTATACAGGGCAGCATACCATCCCACAAAAACCCTTAATAAAAAATTATCTGATGCTACAGGACAATATCAAGCAAGTCTGTTTCACTGTAATCTTCATTCTGGGAACTGAAGAACGAGCCTTTTGTTTTCTGCCATCAGACTAGGGAACTCACCATAACTATGTTCCAGTCAGAATAAATCTCGGTCCCCCTCCCCAACTTCAACCTATCCCTGGTTACTCTACTAATTTTTTTTTCTTTTTTTGCATATTGAAAAGACTACTTCATTAAACAATGACTGAAATGTTTAGTGGTTCTGAAAATATACATGAGGTTATTATTTATAGTCCTTTCATCTTTCCCATGCCTGCCTCTTCTTCCCTTGGCCAAATAAGAAGAGCTGAGTCCTTATCATGTCAAAGGGCTCTGCAGATTGATTCATTCAATGTGCACAACAACCCCGTGAAGAAGATAATAATAAACACCATTTTACAGATGAGGAAACTGAGAGACAGAAAATTGCCCAAGGTCACACAGGGAGTCGAGACAGAGCCAGGATTGAAACCCCAGCAGTTTGATTCCAAAGGCTGTGCCCTGGACACTAGGATGTGCTTGCTGCTTGTATTTAAATTCTGGGGGGGAAAAAAACTCTATAAATAAGCGAGAAGCCCAATCCTGAAGACTCAAATCCCAAAGCTCGAAACACTCATGAATTTGATATGAAATTAATGAAAGTGTCTTATAGGTGGTGATCATTTACATTTACACGGTGTTTTATTCCTAAAAGGTCTCTAGGTACTTTAGAGCTGTGCAAATGATGTACACCAGTACCAGTGACATCCTACAATAAACTGAACTACCTCCAAGCTAACTTGAAGCAACTAATCAATAATAACATAGCAGCAAACTGCATTTCTACACATTCTGTATGTGAAGAATATGACTGGGTATTAAAACGTACAGAGAAGAGTGAAGGTAAAAATATAATTACAATATAGGAAACACAGCATCACTCACCAGTGTCTTCTGTGGAATAGTAACCCCAAAAGAGGCTCCGAAAAACAAAAAGGCCTAAGAAATGTTACAAGCCATCTATATCCCTCCCCCAGAAATTTACCTTGTATCTTACAGCATGTTAAAGCCTGTGAGAAGTTCTGCAGTGAAGACATTTAATTTCACACAGTATTTCCTAAACTTATTTGAATACACATAGCTGCCTCCATCTTTTTGGTTGATTAGTACAAGTCCCGAGGAACTTTAGGAACTACTATTATGGAAAATATCTGGGTTACCGTATGTTTGTAACTTTCTGTCAAATAAATAACGTAAGATCAAAAATTGAGTTTCATTTTATTTAAATTAATCTAAAACATTTTTGACGATTTTGTGATATTTCTATGCAGATATACTTTCGTCGTTCTGCCTAGCTGGTCAACTTTAATTATCCCTGATCTTAGTTTGGAGGTGAGAGTCTGAGTTTGTAAGAAATCAGAAGTTGACGTTATTTCTTCCGATTTCTAAACATCAGAGATGAGCACTGGTTCTCTCCTACAGAATCTTACTCTAACAGGACAACTCTGTCTTCACTCACAGGCATTAAAAATTCCAAATTTAAAATAAATTTCATGCTAAGAGAATTAAAACTCAATTCCAGCAGATAAACTAGTCAATTCTACAACCTAGAAAATTCTCTTCCTCCCTTTCTTCCTAAATTGAGAACAGAAAGAAAAATGGGGAAATAGGTGATGAGGCATATAGGTTTTGCAAAGGATAATAGGAAATAGTGAGCTAGCCATCTTCCCAGAAAAGACCAGCGTTAGCCCTCTCTTTCCCTGATGTTCTGAACTCATAAAAATAGAATACTCAGTAATGATCTATAGCTCTGATCCTGGGAAATTACGAGTTTTGGCTGCATTTTGTCACTGATTCACCTCATCTTGTCTAGACAGTATGCTGCCTTCAAAACAGTGGGTGTACTAAAATTCCAGCTATGCTCAGGATCTTAAGCCATCACCAAAACTCTTTGCTTTGGGGGACTGCCCACGGTTCAGAATCTATAGTCAATTCTCCTTAAAGCACTGGTATTTGTAAAGCACTATACAATATGCAAAGTAATTTCACTTATATTATTTAAGACACACACCCTCAGAACTCCATAGAGGGGCACTGTAATCCCTATTTTTATAGACGAGGCCATTAAAATTAAGAAAGGGTAACTGGCTCATATAAACAGAAGAGGTTATACAGATATTAACAGATGAAGCTAGAACATAAACTTCTAATTCCAATACCAAAGCCCGTTTTTACAATATGAAGTATTCTAGATGTATTATCAGTATCTATTGTGGTAACAAAGATAATTCCGCCTGTCTTCTTCTCACTGCCACAACCCTCCCTCTAAACAATTTTAACTCAATTCATAGTAAATCAAAGAGGAAGTCTCAAGTCCTTTTGATGGATGAAAATGTTAGAATCAATAAACAGTTTGAGTGAACATCCTCTGGTATACCGAAAACTACCTTCTCAATGCAAAATAAAAATACTGCCTTAGATTGTTTCATATGCCCCAGAAAACAACAGCCACAATAATCCCGTCACTCGGTGTCATGCTTAGGAGAAGTGCACACATTAGCAAATTAAAGCACATGAGTTTTATGCTGTATTTTCCAAATGCAGGAAAATCTTTCATTGAAAATAACACTAATTCCACAGAGTGTGCAATTAATCAACATAATCATGGGGATAACTTAGCTGTTTGGGGAGGTGTGTCAAATAACTCTTTAAGGCCACTAAAGTGCCACTTGAGCCACCAGAGTAATGATTTTCTGAATCAGCAATTTGTACAAGGGTCCCCTAGAGACCTGAAGGACTAAGGGCAACCCCGAAATCACTCGACTTACTTCTAATGAGTAACTTACCCCTGGCTTTATGTGAATAAGATCTTGATAGTTCCGCCTACCCTATTTTATATTTTTATTGTGGTTTGTGTCTGTGATGATCGGGTATATCAAGGCAATTAAGGACTTGCGTGGCCTCTGAAGAAACAACATATGCATTTGAAATCTTACTTTTCATCCAAAGAAACGTAATAGTTTTTCATATAAAAATAAGAAAAGGTCAATCTTGCACTACATACAAAAGTATCAAAAACAAGCAGAAATAAAACATTTTCACTGTATTCTAAGGAGGAAAGGAAGACACAGGATGGGTACGGAGAAAAGCAATCCCCGCAAATTCAAAACTATGGGAAAGAAACCTTGCTGATCAGGGGAATGATCAGTCAGACTTTTCTTAAAACAGTTTCCTGGGTTTTCCATCTCAGGGTACTCGTATTCAGTGGAGTGGGGTCAGGTATTCCTTTTTTTTAAAAAATAAAATTTCACTGGTTACACTAATAAGCCAGCAATGACTAACCAATTTAAGGGACAGGTACAGCCTTTAAGGTTACATTAGATGAAACTCCAATAAACCTGGTAACCTGGTGGATAACAAAAAATAGATTACTATCTGATGCAACGTATGTAACTGGATTTTCTTAAAGACAAACAATTGTTGATCTCCAAGCCCCTTTCAGACAGTTACATTTTGGGGGTTAGAGAAACCTTTTCCTGGCAGCATACTAGGCCTTTAAATTTGTTCATCTCCACTAAGAAAGGCTGGTTGTTTTAAATAAATTAATTTCACATTAACAAGTAGATTCCCCTTAATAAACAACAGAATCCCAGGACATGAACGTCCCGGCGGTGAAAGGCTGATCCTCTTCTACCAGCCTCACTGGCCACTGCTCTGAAAGCATTTTCTCCTCCACTGTCTCCCAAGTTGGAAGTCACCTTTAGACTCCAAGATCAACCACTAGTGAACATTACTTGTTTTGTTAAGTTAAAAGAGCCCTTCCACCCACGTATTCTCCCCAGGCCACGCTCTACTGAAGACATTAGAAGTCCATACTGAGTAAGAGAATCTGGTCCTAGGATCCCTCTGGAGGCAATCTATGACATTTCTGGCCAGCTGCTGTAGAGACAACATCATAACTATATAAGACTTTTTTGCCTGGCTAAATTACTTGGAACGTGTCAGCAAATTTTAAGAAAATCAGCAACTACATTTTGCCACACAAATCACTTTTAGCAAGAAATTATTTGCTGCCCATGAAACTGATGTTCTAACAGAGTGTTACTAATATTAAAGGTAAAAAATAATAATGACGAAACTCTGAATTAGGCACAGTGGAAGAGAAAAAAGAGGAAAAGGTTTAGTACTAAGTTTGCTGTAGACGGTCTATATAGGAAAATTACCTATTTTAGTACTGTGGCATGTAGGCGATGGCCTCAGTTTTCAAGCCGAGCTTACAAGTGACAAGAAGATAACAGTTATCATCTCTTCAAGAAACCACACACACTTCATATGATACTCAAGACTACACACAAGTAAAGGAGATGGGGGTTTCATGAAGATTTTGAATACAGTTTATACATATGTATAATGCATATAAGTATGATAGTTACATACATATACACGTGCATAAGTAACATTTTTAACTCCAGACAGAAGATAATCCAAGTGTCATTTATATATGTGTCTGTAGTATATTAGATGTCTATTTCTCTAGCCTCAGCAGTGAATTACAATTGGTTTATATTCCCTAAACACACACTACTGAGAAGTTGGGGGGGAAATAGCCTAGAATTCAAAATACATTTCAGGGCATCCATAGAGCAAAGAGTAGGAAGACGGCTGACTGTTGAGCCCACTCTTCAAGATCAAGTTGAAGAGAATGGGCCCAGGACAACCAATCTGAGAGGTAAACAGAACCAAATTACTCAGAGTTCAGCCCCGCTGTGACACTCCTCGTTGTTAAAGCAAGGTGACGGTTCACAGATAAAATTACACAAGCCACCGAGTCCCCGCTGTGATGTTTAAGAAAAGCCTCCCAATTACTCAATATACAAGCATGACTAAATCAAGAGAGGAAGGCGGGGGCACAGGAAGGAAGAGGAGCGGCAGAGGAAAAGATGATCAGGGAGAAGACAGAGAAGGGAGGAAGCAGAAAGGGAGTAGTCAGAACAGTGACCTCAGAGTATCAACAATATGCAAGAAAATAAAATACGTTACGTGGAATAGATGTTTACAGACAGCAATTTTCAGTTCTGAAACTTGCGAAAGTGATCATCCGAATAGTTGTGAAAGAGGTCCAAAAAACATGAGATGTGGAAATAAATATTTGTTGGGTACCTCTATGTACCACATGTTGACTGCCCAAATGTCAACGATGGACATTATTCTCAAGAGGTAAGAGTTTAGATGACTGAAATGCTAAGGAGCAAACCCAATAATACATATCAGTAGGGGTGTAATGGGAATAATAAGAAGCACGGGGGAGAGCACCTCAGACAACTCCATCGTGGTAATAGGTGGCAACAGGAGAGATGTGATTGGAGATTCCGTGAAAGACACTATCATAACAGATTTAGTGGGAACTTGGTATTTGTTAGAATGCAGTTCATACTTATCGGACAATGTCAAATAAATAAAAGTAAATAAAAACTGATACTTATATAATTTATCCAAAACAAATTTTAAGGATTTAGATAACTAGTACCCAAAACTAGGAAGATGGAAAACTGAAAAGAACTTAGATGACATTTTCCTCCTTCTCTAGTTCTAAGCTCTTTGATTATTCCATATTTTCGGGAACTGGTTTGGGAGTTTTCAAGAAATTTGCTTACAAATTAGAGAAATTTGCAATATAAGACAAAACAGCTGTAAAGATCTAAACTGTCCTCTCCATATAATACTTACCCTATTCAATCAAGTCATTTTCATTTCAGAGATAACGTACAAATCACCTACACATGATTAATTATTATAAAGAATTTGACGGAAACTTGTCAACAAAAATTGGTGGCTATTTTTAGACATATTCATTATATAAGACCTGGTCTTCACCACTAGGACCCAAGGATGCTCTCCATCTGAGCAATGGCGGAAAAGCCAGGATGCTCCCTCTGTGACTGCCCTTGTCTAAGTTAGCCCTGAACCCTGGGAATAAAGTGATTTGCTCTTTTAACATCTCACATTCTATAAACTATAACCAAAAAAGGTAAAACCAAACAAAAAACCTTCCACTAAATGTCTGCCAGGGAGGATGGCTTAATTTGGTCCGCAAGGAAACCAAAACGCCTTTATTAAACACTACGATGTAAATACACACTCCTTTTCCTTCAGGAAGCAAGTGAAACTGTCAACCCTATCAGAGAGTTCTCTATAGGGATTACCTACCTAATCCAGTACATACAAAGAGTCATGTTTCAAAATTTCCATGTCTTGTCCCTTTTAACTTCCACTCCCAACTTACTCAAACAAGAATTCCTCTTAGGTGTAATCAGGCCAAGAGGAACCACAAAAGCAACAAAAATACAATTAATGGTAATATGAAATCGACCACTTAAAAACTCAAAAGTGGCACACACTCTACACGTTATTTGAACCATCAGGAGTCTATTTAGCAAAAGTAAACCAGAAAATCCCAAAAAACAAAAAAACCTTCATTTCCAAATAAAAATAAATTAACTGCTGTACATAATATTAACCTACAACTTTATAATTACTGCAAATATATGACTAGTCGTGTAAAAACAAAACAAAACAAAAAACAAAAAAAAACCCAACCTTGAAAAGGAAAAACAGTAAGAACCCCACATACCAGTCAGTTCCAAACTGAACAGCCAGCAGAGGGCGCACAAACCCCAACAAGAACTGGCTTTGGCCAGGCACCGTCCAAACCCATCTAGGAGTAAACCTGACCAAAATTTGAATACAGGAAGGGGGAAAAAAATCATCCTATTAGTGGCATTAATAAAACAAATGTGCTCAGTTTAGGATTAGTAAGAAATACACACAAGCACACTTTACTATTATATACCGACTCAGAGATTTCTTAGCTGCTTCATGGAAAGTTGTTCACTAAAAAGAAATAATTCTTTGTATAGAAGTGAGATTATATCAGTTTTCAAGTCACCAGTAGTTTTTATAGACATATCTATATTGAAAATTATCTATAATACATAAATTTGTAAAAGTAAATTAAATATTAATTTTCTAACACATAAACACACGTTTAGTGAGTATATTAAATTACCCTTTGCAAATAGAGTCTCTTTTTGTGTATTTCCAGCTGTCATATATGAATCTATAAACTAATTTTTGTAACCCTGGAGCAATCAAATATGCACCATTTTATAGTTAAATTGAGATACATTAAGGTACTTATTTTTCCACTGGTTTGTGCTTGATTAATTACTGTAAGTTGTCCATTCTGGATTTCTGGATTGTAATATTTGCTTTGGGGGTACAGTAGGTTACACTGGAAGAGGACCTTGCAGCTATGTATGTACATATACGCGTACAAAGGGCACTGCTTGTTCTTTTAAGGAAGTTTTCCTGTAAATGCACAAGTCACAAATTCCTGTGTTTTCCAAGCTTGTGATTTCAGAAACAATATCACCAATTGAAAAGAAAAAAAAATGAATTACCTCATGAAAGCACCAAATTAAAATCGACATTAAATGCTATATTTTTTACAATTACAGAAATAATTTAAACCATCCACAGGATGTCAAATCCTTAATTTCAAGTAGGTTAGAACAAACAGAAAATTTGCCCTTAAGTTTCAAGATGGACAGCTTGGTAGGATAATTAACTGCCACTTGTCCATCCACCTAGAAGATCACTTCAACTTCACCTCTACTCACCAAACTAAAACAAGGAAGCCACATAACATCCCCATCAGGTGATTTGTTGTTGCTGTTTGGCATTCTTAGTAGATTTCAGCGTTGAACTTAATTTACAGCATCTACAAACCAGGTGGTTTAGGTTACATGTAGGTCACGGTAAATAATGCTTATCTTTTGGCCGAAGTGGCGACACCGTTTTTGCATAAGTTAAAATGACGGTGTCTTATTATTCCTAAGGACTCAATTCTGAAATGTTTGCACAATCTGTTAAGTCCAGGCAAATTTAAATGATTCTGACATGCAGCCTGCTAAGGCCAGTGATGGAGATAATGCCTCTTTACGTGGGTAAAATTTTGTGGCATATAGGTCACTCTCTTAAGGGGACTCAACTGTGTGTCTCTTCTTTGCATTTCTACCACAATCCTTCATCCTGCAGCCTGGAGCAGAGAGTGAAATGCAAGAAAGGAGCCGAGTGCTCAAAGCAAAAATCTGCTTCCAGGACAATCCATTATATCTGACAAGTTAAATGTTCCATGGTAGGCCATATGGCATCAGAGCAGGCCCGACGATGGAAGAGGGGAACTCAGCAAATGCATCACAATTAAGGAGTTTGGCTACAGACTTTACTTTGAATTACTTTATATTTTTATTAAATTTTAAATGCTGTCCCTCCCATTTTTAACCGAATCTCTTTTATGAGATAATTTTTAAAGAAGTTCCACAATTTCTCTCTCATCTCATGACCGTGGGGACTGAAATATAAAGGTTAAGGTACACATGACGATTTTTATCAAATGGAGTTTCAAAGAGGGGGACCTAGAGCCTCATTTAAAAAATTTCAAGACAAATCATATGTTGACCCTCTCTGTTCAGCAGATTAGAATATGTAAATGAAACTGGTCATTAGACTGGGACATTTAAATGAAACTGATCAAACATTAAATGAACGCAGTTTCCATTCTTAAGCCTAAAAAAATCTTAAAAGCTGTACAGTCTTAACCGGCAAGTTCCTGTTTCTTCTGTGGTTTACTTAATATTTACCAAATTAATGAATTAGCTGAAGACTACCTCAGTCGAATTTAGCTCTCCTAGCATGCCACCAAAAAGGAACTCTGCATATTCCTGCTAATTTGTCCCAGAGACAAGTCTTAGAAGCTTTCTAAGACACTGATTAAAACCAGGCTGCCTACAGTAATCAATATTTGTTGTCAGAAACAATGTAATATAAATAATATTTGTACTGTAATCAAGGTATGCATTTATTAAAGGAGAGGAAGATGAAATTAATGAAATGACCAAAACAGTATCATCATACCCAGGTATACCACTATACCATTCTTTTAAATAAAGAAAACAAATTGTTCTTATTTCTCCTGAAGAATTCTCAGGAAGAGAACTGGACCTGTAATAAAAACGGAAAAAGCTTTCTATAGTAGTGTCCAGACTAATCTGGTCCACTGTCAATCAGCAACTTTATCAGCTCCCTCACTTCCTGGGGATGGTACATTCTTGAGTAAATTTATACATAATATGAAATATATATAAATTGTGATGGGTAGGTTTTCCTAAACAATAATGACTTATTGTTCGAAGTATATTCACACTGGTTTGCAAACATGAAATTAATGATTAAGAGAAACATGAATGCATCTTTCTGAAAGAGAAGATGCTGAGACCCATTTCCCTAAACTGTTTTCACTCCATTTCTCCGAGGCTCACTATTTCCCTCAAATGTACCCACTTCTGCCTTCACTAAGAATAACAAAGTGCATATCCAGAAACTTTATAAAAATGGGTCATTTTACTTCATGTTTAAAATTATGAACGCATTTTTTGGTGGTCCTAAAGTTACTATTTGTTAATAATCTAAGTAATCTTATATTTGCATCGCCCATATTTTTAAATATAAGACAATTTATTGAATTATGAAGACGGTATGTGGGTTATGAATTGGTAATTTGTATTAAAAATCAATTGTTATATATCTTTGTATTTTAGCAAATGCTTTGACATACATGCTCTTAGAAGCGTCATCATAATCCTGTCAGATAGGTATCATTATTATTATTAATACTTTCATTCTATATGTGAGGAAAAAAGGAAACTCAGAGAGGTTGATTTATCTGCCTTAGAGCACACAGCTATAAAATGGAGAACCACATCTTCTGCCAAGCCTACCTCCAATGTCAGCACTGTATTGCCATGCTGTATTATATATTACAGGAGGAAGTACAAGCATTAAAAAGATACAGGCAAGTATTACTTAGGAATGCAAGTAAATTTATTATATATTTTTTACTTCTTATTCAAGAAAAGTAGCCAAATTTTTTGGTATTGTGATGGTGCCCAGTTGGAAAAAAGCAATAGAATCCTATGGTTGGCTTTCCTAGGAGAAATGAACATATACTCAACACACAATTACACTTACACATGAGTACACACACACACAATGTCACCACGTACACCTCAGCACCAACAGAGTGTAAGGGCCGTTGTGTACTGTAGATCCTATTTCTGTGTATCCAGATCCACATTTTTATTACTAAGAAAAATGTCCAGATGGTAAAATAACACCTGATCTGGGGGGCTTTTAAGTACAGTAATTGTCAACCCTCAACTCCTACATTGTTAACAAATTGGAAAAACTGGCCTGTACAGAGTTTTTATATGTACTGCTTCCAAACCATCAGTGTAATCAGTTAAAACTTTAATTTGAAAACAAAAATGCCCACGTGAAACTCTTTAGGAAGAAAAAAGGGAAAGATCTGGCATTTAAGTCATTCCCATCAAGAGAAAGCTTACGAACTCCACAAGAACGGAATGTCACATCACAGCGATACAACTGTGTTTTATAAAGAGGAGAAACACATAACAGAGGGGGAAAAAATGAGGTTAAAGCTATTCAATATCCTATCATTTCATGAGGCCCTTTCTCTACATCTTTTATAAGTTTAATAAACAATAAACGATTTTTAAACATCTTCATGTCTTTTAATCTTTTTGCATTTTTATACCACATATAGGTACAGATCTTAATCATAAAGCAAAACATTCATTATGTTATATGCTTTTAAAACATACGGATTGTGATCTGACCTCTGAAATTCAGGTTAGGCCTTGGCTCATGAATAATATACTCGGGAAATAACAAATGCTTTTAAAATGTTTAAGCAGTTACTTCCTAATCCTAAGTGGATTCTTTTTACTCAAGCAAACATTTTTGCAAATATTTAGGCTGCTTTGATACGCAAATGTTCTCCCAAACATTTCCACCAGCCAGCCACTGAAATCTCTCCACAGACCCCGACCAATGGGAAAGTTTGCAAGGGAAATATGAGAAGCGACTGGATGAGAATATTGCCAGGAACACTGGCTTTACTGGCCACAAACAAATGTTGATCTTGTTGCAATACCTGAAACAAAATCTTTGGATGTTTTAATGAAACAACTACTTTGAAATTCTCAGTCACGGGACTGTAATTCTCCTTGACTGCTTTTGGGGAGGGTAAAACTGATCACCCACAGGTTTCCTATTTCAGAATTCAATAACTCCAGTCAATGTGGCTTGCTGCCGGACAGTGAAAATCCCATCACTTTAGAAAGAAAATGCCCACAGGAATTAACATGTACAAAACAGGAAACAGAAAAAGCAACAAATAATGCCAAGACTAGGGTCCTAAATCTTAACAGATATATTATTAGAGTCCTTTCAAAAATGTTCTCCCAAAGGAATAAGCCAGGGGAAAAGATGCCCCTACAGCCACCTTTACTATATAAAGAACTCAAAAAATAATTCATGCAAATGAAGGATTTCTAGAAATAAAAACAAGAGGGTGGCATTCAAAAACAACTTGTAAATACAGTAGGATTACAATTATCATGAGTAAAAACAATCTCCAATATGCCTTTTCCCTTTCATACTCTACTCCAAAAACATCCCCAAAATCTGCTTTGGGAAATAATGAGATTCCTTAATAACAGGTCAATAAATCATTTCAAAGTATTTCTCCAGTTGACCCAGTCACATAAGCCACCAGAGGCTAGCCATACTGAAAACAAAACCATGAGGATTCCAGTTGCTAACACCATGCTGGGCATTACTTAGGAAAGGATGAGTTGGGGTACATTTGTGAATTTGGTGGGAGGAGAAAGCTAACAGTGAATTTATCAAAGCCAGTGGAACATTGAGCTTATGAAATTAAAATGATCTGCTTCTCAACAACTAACCTGCTGATCGACACTTGTTCCTTCCCTTCTGCCATCACTTCCTCATTTACACACATTAGAAGTGGTCAAAGATTTCATCAGATGTGGTTTTGACAACAGCAGCAAAGTGCCTAAAGCCACAGATTTTAATTGAGCCCAAAATACAGATTTGGGGGAAAAAAGAACCAATCACAGCAGGAAGCGCTTTAAAAGAAAAAGAAGGAAACGTTATCTTGAGTAGTTACTTTGCACTTAGTTGTACTGTGCAAAAAGAAATGAAAAAGCTCCATAAAATGTCAGAATTAACCTATGGTTTCAGATTGCTTACAGGTGAAATTCTACCATCTGGATGGGCAGTTTGCCTGCATAAAAAAGAAGTAAACTCAAAGAAAAAAAAAGTAAAATCTTCTTCTGCCTGGTATCTTAACACAATAGATTCTAAAGGAAAGAGGACAGACCCAGAATAATCTCCAGACATTGACACACCATGCGTACGTCCACACACACCCACGTTCATGTACACACTGTGACAAAACTAAAGTTGGAATAAAGCAAGAGACCGAAATAAAATTCTGTTTCTTGGAACTCTGAGATTAATGAGAAATAAAAACCTAATCATTCTTAACCATATAATAGGGAAAAAAGATTTACTTTAAAGTCCTCAGTACATACCTGATGAGACTTTCTACTTTACTGAAACACTCTGAAAAATCAGAGCTAGTATATTAAAGTTTCTGTCTTTCCCTAACAAGGCATATTTATATTCTTTCTCTCTGCTAGGCTAGCAACTTTGGGAATTACAATTTCACTTTAAATAAACAGGAAACTGCCTCTTAGGAACTGCCTGAAGTTCTTTTATATCATTTGAGAGTGAAAATGCTTATAAATTTGACAATTTATAAACAAATATGCTTTCATTCTCCCTTTTTCTTAATCCTTATATGAACCCTTTTTTCCTTTTTCTTTTTTAACATCTGCCTCAGCAAAAAGATCTGACTTAGTGACAAACATTTTTTTAACCTAAAGATCAAATCTGAAATCAGGTCAGACCTCTGTTTAGTTTTTGTTTCTCATGTTGAGGGTGGGACAGAATTTTCAGTCTAACTTGAGGCGAGTAGGACAAAACATGGTACCAGGTTGGCACCAAATGGTTATTTGCCAATCTACCGTCACACATTGTGAAAGCAACACACAGAGGGTTTATAAATTAATAGCTCTCTGTACTGAATGCTTGTCGATATCTCTGTTCTGGGGTTTCTGGGTATCCATTTTGATTGTATGGTGTCTCTTAAAATTACGTTTGAAGCACAACACTAAACCAGAAGTGTTGAGTGAGAGAATTATGGGCACATTCCCAAACCCTTACACTAAACCACAAAGGGAATAGATTAAAAAGAAAAAGCACTAAAAAACCCAACCATCATCCAAAAAAAAAAAAAAAAAACCCAACCTGAATAGAGAAATAGAATACTTGCTTTTCTTTCGACCTTATGGGCAGCACACGGAGGGAGGCACCAGAAGATAAGCACAAATACGTGATGAAGAGTCGCCAAAAAGCATGTGGATGAATAAACTGTCCTGGCGTAAATTTGCCAGCTAGAGGACAGAACACAACATGCGGGGGCTTGGCTGTCCTAACATGTTTTACTATGTAAATTTAAATAGTCTTGAAAGGGAAAAGGAAAGAGGAGAAAAGGTGGAGGGCATATTTTAATATTAAAAAAAAAAGTTTGCCAGAAATTCTCATACTTGGGTCACACATAAAAGTACTTTCATTGCTGTTATAAAAAAAAAAAAGAATCTACTTCTTAGGCTAAAACTCGTCACATGTTTCCTATGATGGAAATTTAGGGGGGTGGTTTAAAGAGTTAAAGACTCCCTACCATTAATTTGCATCTGGTGCTTTTAGTGTGTGTGTGTGTTTTTTTCTTCCCTGAAAAGTTGGCAGAGCCGCCGATTTTCCATAATGCAAGCATTTGGGAATTGTGAGCGGAATGAAACCGATCCAATCTCCTGACTGCGACATGAATTTTCATTAATTACAACCTTGTCAGCAAAAGCATTATCAAAGCTGAATATGAAAATGCTAATGAGTCCTCATTTGCATATTTTTCTTTGTTGGAATGTCATTAATTATTACATTTTATGATGATGAATGCAGCTGTCGAAGCTCTCCGATGCATAATTAGCCATCAGAATGCCAGGAGCCGATCAGCATTTTTGGGTGAAAAAAAACAAATTTCACTTCCACTCTCGCCCCCCATCCCAACGCCACCCAACACACACACACTCTCACACTCACAGACACACAGGCACACACAGCCCTGATGACGACAGTCCTGAGGCCGGACGTTGGGGAAGTTGAAAATGACTCGGTTAGAGTGAATTAATTTTTGCTTTAAAATTTTGTTTTTAGCCGATAACGGTCTTATACAATAAAAGCAGTTCTTAATAAAAAAAAAATCGTTATTCCAGCTTAATTAATGCCACGCTTAATTATAACACCATGATGTCAGCGGTTTTAATTAAGTATTGGCTCCGTTACAAAAAAACTCCTCGCTGCAGTAAGAGCCACAATACGCAGATTTGTGCAAATCATTTCTGCAATTTTTTGGTCTTCCGTGGTTCATGAACTATTCAGATATTAACAGGCAGCATGAAAACTCCAGGCACACACGCGTGCGCAAGAGGGCGTGCACACACACAGCACACTCACACACACATCAAGCAAAGGGGAAAACTCGTACTTTCCTACTACATTACTTGAATAGACTTTAGAGCTTACCTACTTGACCACTTTTTTGAGCTAAAGTGTAAGTGAAGATGACAAAACATAGCTCATCCTCTCTCAGCCGCTGGGAACGGTGTTTATAAGTAAAAAAAGAAAAACAACACAGAGCAGATGGGACCATTACACATGACCAAACCAATCAATCACAGATGAAGGGCCCAGGTGCAGCGCAGCCGTGCAACAACGCACCATTTCACAGTCTGTCAGACACACACACACGGTCGTCCATGAGTGACCCTCCTCGGCTCCCCCCGGACCTCATCTGGAGCGCTGCGCCCCTCTCGCCTGCCTACGCTCCAACTGACGTCTTCATAATCGCCCTGTCTTTCTATCTGCCTTGGCTCCTGTGAAGAGAGGAGGATGGAAGGGGTGGTGACTGGGGGGAGGGGGAAGGGAGAATGGGGAGGGGAGATAAGGACAGGGGCTCACATCATTGTCACTTATGAGAAGTCCAGCCTTCTTCCTTCTGCCATCCCCACGGCCCCTCCCTCCCAAACCACCATCACAATCATTTCTGGAACCATCATTAAGCTCATTAATTTTTAAGGGTGACTGCTTGGTTCCTGCACCCCAACTGTCTGCCATTAGAAATAGAAATTTTTGTTTCTGAGTTTCTTGCCTGGGAGGAAGAAAGATGTGTGCAAGTCGACAAAGTCACAATTGGATTGAAATGTTAGAAATTAATTGGAAGTGGTTAGCAGTACTTTCCGTAGACCCCAAAATAGGTTCAAATGAAACCCTACTTACTCAAAAGCCTCTGAGGACCCAACTCTGTCACAATATTTTGTGTCTTAAATAATTTCCGTGGCCTTTGGCGTTCCTACATCACAGACTCCTCCAGGAATCACTGAACCCAAATGTAATTGTACATTTGAAGGGTCACAAGGTTATC
The DNA here is from genome assembly GCF_021613505.1 of Equus quagga. Lineage (NCBI taxonomy): Eukaryota > Metazoa > Chordata > Mammalia > Perissodactyla > Equidae > Equus > Equus quagga. The sequence goes on along the minus strand of NC_060275.1, from coordinate 20,998,121 downwards.
CTGGCAACACAACCGAAACACCAACTCAGACAGGACAAGTTAAGGATAGGCTCCCTGTTTTAAACTCAGAATTCCTAATTCACAGCCTAACTCGACGCAGCCTTTAGCTTTCCATTCCTTAAAACAAGCAAACAAACAAAACTCAATGGCGAAGAGAGAAAGTGATCCCCAGAATGCAGAACAGGACAACAGTATACACCACTGAAGCCCACCTGCTCCCTTTGGAAAAAATCTCATCACATCACATCAAAAAAAAAGACTGCTTTTATTGATTCAATATATTCTTTAATTATGAGCTCCTTCCTCAGCCTAGGTAATTTATAACAAAGTTTTTGAGATCTGTTAACAGAGCACAAATAGTATAAGGCATTGGCTCTATGGACTCCAAGAACTGAAAATGGATACTTTCCCAGCTTTAGGAGATGACTGCTCACCCAGTGATTGAATGCTTTCAACAATTTCTAAGTTATTTTGCCCATTTGAAGATGAGATGGAGTTTAGGAAAGCACTCAAACCCTACAAAGAATAACTATGTGCCTGCAAAATAGCTTAAAGGATTTATGTCCCAAAATGCTCATGACATTTAGGCTTTACTGGAAAATTTACACTGAGAACAAGAAAAAGTTAATCAAAAAGAGACCATGCAATCCAGCCACTCTAAGGATTAAGTCGAGTGTCATTTATGTGCAGTTTCATGTAATGGTACAAAAATAAAAGAAAGAGTCCAGGCTAAGTTGGGTGAGAAAGGATCCCACCTAAAATCTGCATGCCATTCCATTTACAGGCAAAGGCAGTTTTACAGAACACCAGGCAGATTGGATTCGTTGAAATGAAAGCTTTGTCTCTTACATGGGCCCCACCATAAATCCAAACATGTTCTCAAAATGGTTTGATGACACACTTGTTTTTGGGTTTTTTTTTTCTTTTGAGGATTCAGTACGCTTCTCATCTCTTTACCATCTAATTTGTCTTTTGGAAACTTTTAAATATTGAAGTAATCAGGAATCTTTCTGTTCCCTAATGTGTCCATAATTTTTATGCTCAGTCCTTGCTAACAAGGGGACTTCATCTCTGAACTCCAGAAGGAAAACAGAGAACACATTGATGAAAATCTTCCATAGCTATGCAGAAAGGATCACCTTGTGTTTTGAATGTGCATTTTTTTCCTTCAAGGAGCAGACTCGACACATTTGCATTAATAAATTTCTATTTTCAAGCTCAATAGAAATTGCGGTACAAAAAGCAGATGTGTACGTTGGATTCTTTCAAATTAAATTTCCAAAAGCAGAGCCTATTCCAGCTCAAGATCAAAGGAACTAAAACATGATCTCCTCCCCCTTCCAATATAATTACAGAGATTTCATTTCTTTTGTTACAATGAGCACAACAGGTAAATCTCAAACCTGAAGGATAATGATCAGGTGCGGCAGCTCAGCTTGGCTGGGTTGCCGAGTTCCTGTGCTCAGGGTCCCTGCTGTTTAAACTACCACTCTACAGGAAGATGGGAAATGCCTGACGCTCCTCTCTACTTTATCCTTGGAGATCTGTTTCCTTTTTGACATCAACACTATGAAGAGTAGTTCTGAGATGGACACAACCCATCTTACAGCAGGCTTGTTCTAAAGGAGGGCCATATCCAGCCCAAAACACACATCAAGAAAAAAGCACATCGAAGGCATCTTCTATTGGAAGGCTACCTAAGAACCCTTTTGGAAGTAGATGGAGTATACATAATAAATAAAGGAGGAGTGACACTGTTATGAAATGTCATATCCTAGTCCTGTGAAAGGACAAGGCCCTGGGCAGGGAGAAGAGAGAGAAGCAAACCGCAAAGTCATCTAAAACTGAGGTCCGAAAGAAAATCTGTTCCACCTTGGAATGATTAGCATGATCTATTTCTTTGGGGAATATAGGTAAAGAGAGAACGAAATTTAATGTCAAAACCCACAAAAACAGAAAACTTTGGGAGAGAACACCCTCCAGGCTTAAACATCCTTGAGAGCGACTACATTCTACATATGTATTTCCATCTCGCTTTTAAAATTCCTGGTACCTCATTTCATCCTTTGCTGCCCATAGGCATCTGTTCCCCTCTAATTATTTGCCATTTAGAAAAACTCTGCTTAAATTCCTTGTGCATCTGGCCCTTGCTTAGTGTATATTTGTGATGCTTAAATATGGTGCTTGATATTAGAGCAGCCTTGCATTTAAGTACAAAAACTTTCTCATCCCAGAAAAATGTTTCAATATCCTCTCTCCCAAAATGTATACGCAAAGTAAATTCAATATTGCCAGGATTTTACAAAATAAGTATGTACACCTATATATATCATGTGTGCGCGTGCACACACACACACTCCTCAAAGACTTGGCTTTTGGTAAACAAAGCTTCTAGTGTATCTTCCAGCCAATGCCTTCACAATACAAATGCCAGTAATAATGTCCTTTCCAAAATAGAGCCTTTTCATTTTAAGTAGCTAGGGTCTCCTAGCTTCTGAATTACTTTTGCTAGCCTATGAAATGGAATATGATTGTTTTGCATAGAAATATCCTTATTTTAAGGATACTGCCTTTTGAGAATACAGGGGGAAAAAACTTGAAAAGTTAGACATAGTTTGGTAGCATCAAAAACCCAAAATCAAACAGGTTTAATTCCTTCCTACATCTCTTCCACGTAGCCTTTCTCTTTGCCCACCCCTTCACCCTTCCATCCTTCTTCTCTCTCTTCCTCCCTCCATACTCCCTCCCTTAAAGAAGAGGTACTGTATGAGGGAGAAGCATTGGGTTGAGAACATGGAAACTTGGCTTCTAAATTTAGTTTTGTCAAAACTAGGTGGGGTCGGTTTTCTTATCTGAATTGGCGTAAATGATCCCTAGGCTGAGGAATAATTACTATTAGTAATATGAGGAGGAGTAGTAGTAATAATAATAACAATAGTTTAATCTGTGCTAAACAGTTTGCAGTGCAGTGGGGGGACCAGCAGCATGGATTTCAGAGTCAAAGTGCCTGGGTTTGAATCCCAGATCCACCTCTATTGAATTGACAACCCTGGCAACCTACTGTATATCTCAGTGCCTCTGTGTTCTCATCAAAAAAAATGGGACCACTAGCAACATCTATGTCATGTGATTGTTGTGAGGACAAGTAAATTAAGACATTAAAGGCATTCAGAACATGTATTTATTTATTCTTTATCATCTGTTTCCACCACAATGTAAGTTTCACTCAGAAAAGGAATATCTTTTGTTCACTACCATACTCACATAGCCTAAAATAGTGCCTGGCACCTGGTATGAAGTTGGTAAATAAACAACTGTTAGTGAATGAATGAATGGATGGGTGAACAGGCAAAGAAACATGCCTCATTCCGCGAGAACCAAGGATTCTAAGACTGAACTATTAAATATCTAGTAGGTGTAATTCATATGGTACTCTGCATGACCTCTGCCTTCAGAAAACTGGCAATTTATTGTGGGAATGAAGCTAAGCATAAACAACTATAGTTATAAACTATAGAGGAAAAATCACATTGGAAGTATATGAGATGAATACTTTGGAGGACAGGGGAAAGATAGCTCAATTCTGGGGGATGGGGAGTGGAACCTTCCTACCCCATGACTCCTCCAAGAAAACTCTCAGAAAACATTAACAACCACCACTAAGTAGTTAAAGGCAATAGACAATGTTAGTTCTCGTCGTCCTTGACCATCAAAAAGATGCTCTTATCCCCGCCTTCTTAAAAATATGCTTGACATGGCTTCCATGAAATCACATTTCCTTTTTCTCCCACTCCTTGGGCATTCTCTTTCATTCTCACCCAAAAGCCTTTAAATGTTGAGAATTCTTCAATTGCTAAACTGTAGGTCCACTTGTTACTCAAGACACCATATGCAAGCTCATACCTCCAGCTGACATCTGTATGCTGAAGACCCCTTCAGTTGTAACCTTTTGCCCAGATTTCTCTGAGCTTTGCAATCTTAACTCCAACTGCCACTTGATATCTTCACTTGAATTTTTTAAAAGTACCTCAAACTTAATACCAAACTCATGATCTTCTTCTTTTACACCTAGACATTTACTAATGTTCCCTGGAGGTTCACAGAAATTGAAGAAGAAATGAAATTATATTTATTAAGAATCGCCTATTTCTAGCTTCTGTACTAGATGCATATATCTCATTTAATCTTCATTACAATGCTCTGAGGTAGATATTATTATTTTCATTTTTAAGATGAGAGTCGTAAGGCTCAGAGAAATTGCCTCCATTTCATCACAAACCATGGATATCATGCTCCAAGGCTCAAAATTAAAATTAAGAGAATGAATAATGTTTGGTGTCAAGAAACAATCTTCTTCCCTTAGTTTAAGCCTTATAGCCTAGAAGGGATTGTTACACTGGGCCTCCTGATTACACTGGAGAGAGATTTTGGTGAAGTAATGAGAGGTCCACCCAGGGGAAGAAGGGAACACCTTCATCAGATAAAAACAGACAATAAACAAGTAGAAAACTTATAGAAAAGAAATATAAATGGGAAAAAAATTAAAAGATAACTGTAAAAAGTGATATTAAATATGTTTTATCAACGAAAAGCTACAAAGATGGAAATTTTTAAAATCAGTAAATATATCCATAATAAAAACAGGAAAAGAAGAACCACAAAAGCTCCACAGAAAGCACGTAAGTGAAATGAATCCTTGGCAGGGTTGTCCAAAATGAAACAACCTTGCACGGTGGCTGAAGCTCTCTGCCCTGAGCTGTGGGCCACACACAACACCAGCACCACACCTTTTACGAAGTCTTCTCCTCCATTTTCCTTTGGGAGTCCCTGCAGAAACCACAAGTCCTGTGACATTTTTGCGCAACGTGAATTGCTATACTTTATACCCTGGCTTAGGACAAAACACGTACACATTCTTGGTCATAGGTGACATACCAGACCATCATATTGCTCTCACTCAAGAAGAGACTTCCATCTCTTCCACGGTCATTCTTGAAAATCCCATTTATTTGACTGGCTCATCAGCAAGTCTTCCACAATCCAAGTGACTTGCCCCCAATCCCTAAATCTGCAGATTCTACTGTTTCTTGACATGGTCTATCAGAGACTATTAAAGCTTAGCTGGCTCAGCTGTTCATAGGCAGGTAATGGCTGCCTGTCTCCTTGGAGTGAAGACTTCTGTGGTTGGAATTCCTCTCTCTGCATATGGCTGGCTGGGGATTCCCAGACAGAGGGAATTAGATGTGTTGACCTTAAATTTTACATACTATGTTATTCATATAATATTAATATGAGAACATTCATCTCCCTGTATCCACAGTTTTAGACCTTTGATCTCTCCAGCTGTCAAGGACAAATATTTTTCCAGCAGAGAGTAAAGTGGATCAAATACTTATCTTTATCAATCTCAGATCCTGTTGCATTTTCTGGCCCACTAGAGAGAATTTCTTTCTTCCAATACTTGCCATACCAAACTGACCATGATTTGTTGTAGGAAAGGACTGCGTGTAAGTGAGGCAGGCAGAATAGGTAAAAAGGCAGTTAACCTTTTGGCTCTCACCTAGCAGGCACAACCCTGACAAAGGGTATATGTCCAAGTTTTCCACCAGCAAACTGGGAAAGGTAGGCTCCAAGAGCAAAAACAACTATGTTTGGGCACCCAAATCAAAGATTCCACTTGCTTGCCAAGCAAACCTCCAAGATAGATATCCTGCTGAAGATAAATGAGTGGTCCAATTATCACAGAGGTACCAAGCAGTGAAGCTGGATGTCAAACTCCACTCTAACACCAAACTCAGAGCTTTTCCCATGCCAATACTTAGAAGCATAAAAGAGGAAAACAGCTAGTAAAAGAAAAGAGTAGTGAAAAGAACAGAAAGAGAGTTCATCAGTTTTGACACTGTGGACATTGAGGGAGGTGGGTTTCAAAAGACAAAAAGAAGAGGCTAGGGAAAAAAACATGATATTTGAAGCCGTGCTACCTTAGAATATGTCAAACTACCTGTAAGAATAAGTAGTTTCAGGAAATCTCTTGGACTAGACCCCAGTGAGGTGCTGATGCGTAGGCCTGAAATGTGTCCCAATTTTAACATGACCCCAAGGGACTTGAAGTAAGTGATCTATGAGCCACACTTTGACAATCTCTGCCAGAGAGGAGTAGATCCATTCACACATTTATATGTAGAGCAAAAAGCAGTCAGGGGAGAAAGAGGAGATGAAAGAAAATACAAAGGGAAAGATTTCTGGAAAAAGATTCCAGGATACACAAATTAAAATAAGCTAAAAGATGTAAATACTGAGGGTTGTCAAGAGAATAAAGAAGGGACACATCCTCTTCTAAGACATGAGAAAAGAAGAAGCCAGTTGAAGTTTGATGGCAGATACTCTAAGATCAACTACCCCAAAATAAGCAACACATTTGAGAAGTCTGACATCTCTCCTAAAATTCTAGGACTCCTGTTTGACTCTGTGGTCCGTGTGAGAAGTGCTGGACCCACCTAGGAGGTGGCAGGCTTGAACTCAACAGTGAAGACCCGGAGCAAAGAAGACAGCCAGTGGTGGACGGTAATTAAAGGAAAAATGAGTTAGACCCAGGCCATCTCCACAGGCAGTCTGGAAACTTCTTTCTAGATTAAATTGGAGGTACTGGGATGGTCTCCCAAGACCCCACGTTTCTTTGATTTCAACAAATCCTAACGCGACACAGATATTCAAAATGACTTGTGGACAGTAGGACAGAAAAAGTCAAGTGGTCTTCCAAAGATACAGCAGCTAGAGAAGCAAGAGGATATAAGGAGACAGAAAGGCAGGGGTGGAATGTCATGGAAAATCAATACTGTGAAAGTCAATACAAAAGGCAGATTGGAAATTTCGGTTTTCAGCACTTAAAAATGATAATCCTCATTGATAACAGTGAAGAAAGATTTGTATTTATTCATCCTCTCCATCAGATCTAATAAGTGGCAGAGGGGAAGAAGAAAGTAAGACCCAGTGAAGACCTTCCATGTGTCAAATCTTGGGCTAGGTCCTTTCAAAACATTGAGAAGTAGGCCTTGTTTTCTCCATCCCATAAGCAAAAAATGAAGGCCAGGAATTTAAGGGGTTGAGCCAGGGTGCAAACCATATCTGCAATACTTTCAATGAATATTGAAACAGGGTCCCACAAAAAGTAAACAAACTAACTACATTAACAGAGACACTGACTTTCAGAGACATCGACTATTCACTCACCCCTCTCCATTGAGAATAAACCTCACTTTGATTCTCCTTGAATTCTTTTTTTCTTTCTTTCTGCTTTTTCTCCCCAAATCCCCCCAGTACACAGTTGTATACTTTAGTTGTGGGTCTTTCTACTTGTGGCACACGGGATGCCGCCTCAGGGTGGCCTGATGAGCAGTGCCACGTCCGAGCCCAGGATCCGAACCAGCCAAACCCTGGGCCGCCGAAGCAGAGTACACCAACTTAGCCACTCGGCCACGGGGCCAGCCCCTGAGTCTCCTTGAATTCTGATTCTCAAATTCTTCTAAATGCTTTCATATTATCTTACTTAAGTTTGTCACAGATTGTAAACTACTTGGGTGTAAACACTGGCCTGAAGTCCACCGAGGAGTCCAATTCTAGGCCAGCAGCGCAGCTGGCAAATGCAAGCCCTCACCAGATGCGGGCATTCCTATTAACAAAGCAACAGGTCCTACATGCATCCGCCTCTCTCATCCCTTATTAAAAATAATGATGATGGTATTTGCCCTTGACTTTTGTGATCCTTAATCACTCTTCTTGTAAGGACTTTTTCTTTATTACTATGGTTTAACAGTATGCTGAAATGTAAAAAAGAAAAAAGAAAAAAGTACAGCAGACAATAGTGTGGTCCTTCAAGCCTCGCTTTTTGTTTCCATATAATTTTATCTTACATTTACTTCTGATACTTTTTACCTGTCACATCTACCTGCACGGTCGGAGAAGCAGTCAGGTCTGCTGGTTAAGAACCCACGCTTCAGAGCCCAGCAGGACTGTGTGCAAATCCCCAACATATCCCTAACCAACCGGGAGTGTGCCCTGCCCGCATTATTTTAACCTCTGTCCCTCACTTTCCTTATTCATAAAATGAGGATAATAAATACTTCTCACAAAGGGCTGCTGTGAGATAAAATATGCAAATAACAGCACAGTGTTTGGCCCACAGTAAGAGCAAATACCGAGTGGCTATTGTTAGCACACTGGGATATTGATACACCTATTTATGGACATTAGCAATAAATATTACAGGCGCTGCTGAACAAAGGTCACTGTCATCATTTAGAATTTAGTGCTGATGGAGCACGGATTTAATTTGCTCTATGTGGACAAGTAAGCTTTATATTTGTAACATAGATATAAAGACTGGCCCTTAATCTGGACTGTTTTGAAAATGCATGCCTTTGGTGACATGAAAAGAGAAGGGAGAACCACGAGATTAAATGTTTCTCCAATACACCCGACTGTGTGCTGATGATGACAGCAACATCTAGGCAAGAAGCACCACACATTTTCAACTGTACGGATTTGTATTATGTTAAGAGGAAAAATATATCACCTCGGTGCCTCCCAAGGCTTTTCGCTTTTGCTATTATATTTTAGCTCCAAACCAGCCTCCTTGTTTTACGACCTCTTCCCTCCGCACCTTTCTCTCTGCTTGTGTCCCTTATGTGCCCAATCATCCATGTGCACGACGCTGACAGAGCCATTTCCCCTTCAGCTGTTACGCCTGAGTAGTTTTCCAGTCCTTTATATGCTAATATTTAAAGGTATAATTCCTACCCGCTTGCAACTTTTATTCTAAAGGAAACAAAACAAATCAGGCTAAGATGGCCAGAGTACAATCAATTTTTCAAATAACTCTCACACATCAAATAGTTTCATTCAATGCTTTCAAAATTGTAGCACAAATTCAAACAAATGTTTCTTCATTCACAGTGCTCAACTCTGTTGCTCCTGCTTCTCCACACTGACTTCTAGTATCCTCTTTATTAATTCCACCAAAAGTGTTCACTGTAATAAAACTCATTTACAATAATTAATTTTGAGTGACAAGTAAATGTCTAGTTTCAATCACTAGGTAGAATATTTTGTTTGTTTGTTTACAAGGTAAAAAACGTCAAGCAAGTTTTTCGTTTGGTGATATGGTTAAAACGCTCCAAGGAGGACTCCTGGTTCTGCTAATTCCCATCTTAAAAACAGGAATATAGGGGGGCTGGCCCCGTGGCCGAGTGGTTAAGTTCACGCACTCCGCTGCAGGCGGCCCAGTGTTTCATTGGTTCGAATCCTGGGCGCGGACATGGCACTGCTCATCAAACCACGCTGAGGCAGCGTCCCACATGCCACAGCTAGAAGGACTCACAACGAAGAATATACAACTATGTACCGGGACGCTTTGGGGAGAAAAAGGAAAAAAATAAAATCTTTAAAAAAATAAATAAAAAATAAAAAAACAGGAATATAGGACAACCCATCTTCGTGGATCACCTTTCAAGGGTTCTCAGCTAACATTACAGATAAGCCCAGTACTCTTACGGGGTACCGACCTGATGAACTAGAAACACTGATGGCGGTGAACTTCAGGTGTGGCACGCTCATTGCTAAGCCCAGTGCCTGGCACAGAGTGAGCAATGAATAAATACAAAGTATGGATAACCTCCAACTTTGCCTGTCAATACGCTGAGTTATCAATAAATCTACCTGCAGTCATCAGACCAGAACTGGAAATGATTGCAAAGTTATTTTTATTAAATAGTCTTTGATTTGGCTCAAGGATACTGGCAAATGCTGAGACTGTAACCATTTGGACTACAGATGCTTCTGGCTCATTTTCAAAACCACTAGCGACATGTTTATTGGTTGTCTCTCCGCACCTGAATAAAAGCTGTACAAGGGCAAGCATTATCTTCTGCTCTGTTTCCAGATGTGTCCCAAGTGCCTGGCGCACAGTCAGTCCTGAGCACGGATTTGCTGAATGAATGACACATGTTGAACATGGATTGCAAGGCCCTGCACAGCTGGTTCGTGGACTTGGAGAACCGATTCCTCACACGCTCCCTCTTCCAGCCCTCGGAAAGACATGCCCAATCCCTTCCCTTACTGCTAGTCTTCTGCAGATGTGACTCCCTAGGCCTCGAATGTTCCTCCATCTCGTTGCCACGCCAGTTCCCCTCGCCGGACTGTCTCCTTCTGATCATTCAGATCTGAACTTAGAGGTCAACTTCTCCAACTTCTTCCAGGCTATGTCGCTCCCAGCCTGGAGCTCCCATAGCTCCTCTTGGCCTGTTTACCTCCTGTGTCTTCCACTAGACACGAAGTAACTCCACAGATGTGGTATTCAAGGGTCTATGCCCAGCACTAAGCTATGCCAAGTATTTGGCACAAAGTTGGTGCTCAATAAATCTTTGATGAATAGAATTAATGAATGACCTAAAGACTGAAAACTAATATATGAAAGAACCATGAGAAGCACGTGTCTACATCCAGAGCAACTGACACTAGTCAGTGCATATGACGGAAGTCAAATACGCTTACAAACAAGATAATATAAAATCCAGTCAAGCAATATGTTGTTGAACCTTTCTGTAAGTTACAGGTATTCTCAGCCTGTTAACAGTAGGACAGGCCTTCAGATAAAACTTCACCAATCAAGATTGTGTGATTAGAAAAGAAGTTCATGGGTAAAAAAATGGTTATTAATATCCTGAGAAATAATTTCACATGATTAATGATTTAACTACTTTATTCATTCAAATACAAGAACTTTAATTCTCTCTAAAGGTTACATTTTTCAACTGCAAAAAATTCTAAATAAAAGCAGGTATTAATAATGTCAATGATAAAATGGAACATGACATGTGCAGCAAGTAAATACCTAAATTCCATACATTTTCTTTAACTTTGGGCCACATATTACAAAATGCACAGAAGCCCTTTAACGGATTTTCTCTCTGAAATCTAACTTTATTAAATTAAATATACAGAATTCAACAGAACACAGAAGTCTATCTACTACTGTGGCCAACATGTTAGCTGGGAGCCTCATGAGAACCCAGGCTACGAAACTATAGCTCTGAGCAGCCTGGGCTCAGCTCTGCATCCATAATGTGATCAAAACATCATGTAAGTATGAAAAACCCAAATCAGACAAAAACAGCTCTGTCATTTCAAAGGTGAAAGAAGACATAACAAGATATCTTTATTATCTACCTCACCACTTCACAGAGTATGAAGAAAAAAACCCTCATAAAATCAAACTATAACAACTTGGGGCTTGTGTTCCTTCTATTGAACAGGTTGCCTTAAAAAAAGCATTTTATTGTGGGGCCGGCCCGGTGGCACAGCGGTTAAGTTCGCACGTTCCGCTTCTCAGCGGCCCGGGGTTCGGTGGTTCAGATCCTGGGTAGGGACATGGCATCACTTGGCAGGCCATGCTATGGTAGGCGTCCCACATATAAAGTAGAGGAAGATGGGCACGGGTGTTAGCTCAGGGCCAGGCTTCCTCAGCAAAAAAGAGGAGGACTGGCAGTAGTTAGCTCAGGGCTAATCTTCCTCAAAAAAAAAAAAAAGAAATTTATTGTGTACAATCAATTGTACAAGATAGCAGAGATAATATTACAAAGTATAACAGAATCACCCAAGTCCTTGAGAAAAACATACTTGCTTACAACCAATTTTGAGGCTAATTTCATAGCATTCTTAGCTACTTCTCTAATTGCTCTGCATAAGGCAAAGCTTTCCTCTTCGCTGTCATTTAGTCTTAGCTGTATATTACAAAAAATAATAAATGGATGTTCTTTTTGAAATATTTATAGTGCCGACGTTCTTCTAATTTGGCTTGCCTTTCCTCTAAATTAGTGAAAATCTGTTAACGTTTTTCCTAAGAAAAATCATTGCCACTGCAGATACATAATGTTTAATTGTGAATTTACAACAATGAATGTCTGTCATTCACAGCATTATTGCAGAGGCAAACCTTTAGGGTCATTAGATTAAAGCCTATCAATTTGAAGGACAAATAAGATAAAAAATAGAGATCAGTTCAGCCCTTCCTGAAAGCACGCCCAATTTTAACCTATTAAAAATTAGCTGTTTTCTTTGACTTAAAAACGTTATTAATTAATGGCATAAAAATATCTTCATGGTAAATAGGTGTTAAGTAGGTGATGACTCACTTTTATTGCGTGAAAAAAGAAGGATTTAAAAATAAGTATTCAGTTTGAGCAAAATAAACAGTTTTGAAAACTAAAATGACAGTTCTTGGAAGAGATGTGAAGGTCAGAGATTCTCAAACCTGGCAGGACAGCAGGGTCACCAAATGCACGTTTAAATTAGATGCTTGGATCCCAGCCCAGACCTCCAAATACAGAACGTCAGTAGGTGGAGCCCAGGCATCTGGATTATGGGAACGGTCCAGAGGTAACACACAGAGAGCAAGGGTGAAGACCTACAAGATGCGGCCATAGATCCTTACAGCGTTCAGGGACCATGGGCTGACAGCTAAAGAATGCCATTCACCAGATACACTTTGGTGTCAGATATACAAGGACATTAAGGAATAGTGGGATCAAACAATATTCCAAGTAAATATAGGCCGAGATGCACCAAAGTTTCTTTCTGGGATGCTCTGTCCAGCTCTTGCGTCTCTTTTCACATTAGTCACACAGCACTTGCAGGTGGAGTTGCTATGTTTATAGTTGTCTCATGCATCTTAATTAGGGAGACCTCAATAAGACTGCAGACTCACCCAGGGCAGGGACCAAGTCTGACAGTCCCCAAACGAATTATCTATCCCCAGAGAAAGAACCAATGAAATTGCAACTGGTTCTAAATGAAAGATGGAGATATGAGGAAAGAAATGGTGCTGTAGCCTTGTTGGTCCTTCTTCTATGGATGAACTCGGGTGTCTACTAGTAGCTTTCAGAGACGCTTAAATACAGAACAGTTACATAAGAGAATCAAGGGCTCAGAGGGGATCTGTGCCAACCAAAGGACCTACAGTCCCAGTAGGAAAGGTGGCACTGGAGATTAATTTTATATAGAAAGTTTTGGCCATAAGAACAAGGTACCGTAGAACAAAACTTCAGTGGATGAATGTTTCTGTTCCCCTCCTACATGCCTGGAAATAATGTCCCTGATACATCTCTCCTATTCCAGTCTTAGCTGCTGAAGCAGTATCTGAAGGTGGGAAGAAGGGACCACAGTGGAACCCTCCTCACAGCAGTATTTGCATTAATGAGAGTCTTAAAGTAACCTCTGAACACAAAGCAAAGAAAGATTAATTCTGGTAAGAGAAACGGAAAGGTCTTTTAAGTAACTGAGGGTTACTGGGCCCTAAAGTTTATGGAGGCAAAGAGTAGAACATGGGGTAGTCCAAAGCGAGATAAGGGTCGTTAGCCTGGGATGGGAGATGTGTGCACCACAAGGTCGAAATGCAGGAGGTGGGGAATACGGAGAAAGGAAATGGCATATTTGAGAACACAGCCTCTCATCTGCCCAGGGCAAGAACTCCGTGAATCCCAAAAGAGTGCTGGAAGTCAGGGATTCCTAAATTCATTCACAGGCAGGCAATAGGGAGCAATGAGCAAGGAGTTTGGTTTGGAGCACTGGGGAGACGAGTGAGCCTGGGAAGAGAAAGATCCACATCTGAGCACTAGGAAAAGGAAGCAGGACCCCACAGTGAGGACAGCACAGCAAACAGATGAAGCTGCTCTTCTCCACATATTCTCCACCAAGAAGCCAGTCAAAAATAAGACCAGGAATGATAAACAAAATTAAGTCAATAGCCTTTCTTTACCTGGCATGAGGTAGGGTTGCTTACAGGAGTGAGGGAGAAATAATTTCAAAAGCCCTAAGTACATGTCCGTCTTTTTCAGTGCTGTGTTCCAGGACTTAGCACACTGCCTGGTTCTAAGTACCCAATCAATCCTGGATGAATCGATGACTCAGTGAAGACATTGGAAACAATAATAAGACCTAATAAATATTTAACAAATATTAATAAACATTAAACACTGGGCACAATAGGGTAACTCTTAGACTGAGAACTTGGAAGACAAAAAAGATGCCTTGGTTATTCAAATGCAACTTAGGATAATGTTTTTAAGTACACTAGCTTTTCCTCTTTAAGGGTAAATTTCAAAGGGGCTAATCTAAGGAATTAACTAGATAAAACGAACCCATAAAAATATTTTCAACCATTCTAAGAAACATAGCTAACTCTTTTTCCCCTCCTTCTCAGCTTCTTCTTCATTCTTCTAACTTTTTCAAGATTTTTAGGTGACTACTGCTAAGCTTTAGGGTTTTATCAGTTTTCCTTCTCTCCTTTTCATCACCTGTTTTGGCATGATCCTGATTTCTTTCGTATTTCTTCATTCTCCCTTGGGAAATTTATGTCTGTTTCTGGCATCTGTCCCCCAGCCTCCTTTGTGAACACTGAGGTGAAAAATTCATTTATTTTTTAGCAGTTTCTCCATTGCCTGTCAATAAATTACCCTTTCTATCTCTTCGAGGCTTGACAACCACTTCTCAGACCTCCTGTTCTTTAGGTGCTTTCAGAAATGACTCATTATTATTTATCATCATCTCATAGGTAATCTTTCTTCCTTTTTTCACTCTTAATTTTGGGATATTTTTTGATATTCTTAACATCTTCCTGTAATCATGCCAGTCTCCTCCTCTATAACACTCGATGTCAACGGTGCCTCTTTCTTAATGAATAATTGCATTGTGCTCTTCAATTTCCAATCCTGTTAGCCTGGTAGTTGGAATATTCATATAGTATGTTTATTCTCACATAGCATCACTTTTGGGCATCTGCTTATTGAATCTACCTCTGAATACACATGATTTTTCCCTTACCCGGTGCTTTTTCTTTCACTACTTACTCCGTTTTTTTTCATTCTGCTCTGTAGGGTCTAAGGTTCAAGGTTGACTGTTAAATTTTGTTCCAAAGGACAAAAAGATTGCAGTTCTGCCTACACGTATCCTTGCATTTTTCAGTGTTTAAATCAATGGCTCAGATAATATTTGCTATGAAAAGCATCATTTGATGACCAAATCTAGGGCAACAATACATTAGGTCCAAATTCCTACATGTGTCACAAATCTGCATAACCAAATCAAGCTTCTTGCTCTTTCTTTCCCTTCTCCAGTTTGACCACAGACGTGCTAACGCCTCTAGCTAGATTATCATCATGCTCTTAAAATATTCTCCAATTCTATACTTCCAATCATATCCTTTGTTTCACACAAAACTTAATCAAGAGGAGTTTTATGTTAAGTTTCCACTTGTACATATGATAAATAGCTTAAGCTATATTCAGTACATTCCCAACCATTATTTTTCTTTCTATACCATACACAGATAAATCTCATTTTATCTACCTTGGTATTTTCCAGCATGTCCATATCCTAGCGGTTCTTACTACCTGATAGGCAAAATTTAACTCCTTTTCCATTGCAATTTTTGTAACCTTTAATTATGAGCCATGTTAGCTTGCACTTGTACTTTCAAGTGATGTCCACTTCTTCTAAACTAAAAAATTCAAGAATGAACACCAGGAAGTCCTTTGGTTTTCTGATCAGCACTTATCACACCCTTCTAAATATGTAGAGTAAATTGCATGTGGTTTGTGTATTTAAAAATTATTTCTCAAATATAAACTATGCAAAATAGAACAGCTTGAGCTATCTGGTAGATACCAGCTGATAAATATGATAAAAGTGCAAAATGGAAGGATTTTGCCTCTCCGACATGGAATAGATTAAGGGAGCCAAATAATAATACTGAATAATGTAGCCACCAATCAGTAGAAACTCTTCAGCAGGCCACAGCATGGTGTGAATTTATGTGCTGCCCTTTCATCAAAAAATATGTATATCATCATACCCATATTAAATAAGTGGAAATTTGCACAAATAGAAAGTGACTTTCCTAGGATCACTAGGAAACCATGGCGATCCAGTCTAATTGGTAATGCTTTTAAGCACCACATTTAACTGGATTTTCTTATAGCACTAATGCTCCTCCACTGACACAACTTAACAGGCAATGTATTTACAAAACTATAATAGCCTGAAAAGAATTAACAATGAACAATGTGCAAAATAGTCAATTACAGGCTTAAACTTTAAACAAGCACTTACAATGAAGATTAAAAAAAACTATCTTGGCTATTGGGTCATTTTCCAGGCTACTAACTGCTAAACCATGTGCAGAACGTGCTTCCAATTTAACCATCCAGATTTTCTAAAAAGGCAGATAGCTTTGCTCTGCAGGCAGAATCAAGTTGGTCTTCAATTTGATTTTTAAAGCAAGGCAGTTCTACAGAAAAGCAATAAGCTTTTTGTTACAGATTATCTGAAAAAGAAAGAAAAGGGGAAGTAGGTTTTATTTTAAAGACCTTAATTTGTCTGCCTATGAAAGTGAAAAATATAACCTTACTTTGGTTTAGAAAAGGGTAGTAGTTGAATAAGTTCTAAAGCCCCGTCAGTTTCCGAGGAGTAATAGCCACCAGTCTCGGCTCTTCTGAGATAGAGCATTGGCAATGGTTGCCAAAGCAAAAATAACATGTAGGAAGTCATGAGGGTTTTTAAAAGTTACAAAGAAAATTTGAATGTTTCCTAACTAATAAAAAACCTCTCAGGTCTTACAAGTAATGGGATACAAAGAAACCTGAAAGTTTTACTCTCAGAATGGCTGGCTTCCCTCTTCTGATGGCACTAGATCAAAATCCACACAGAAGTAAATGACCAGAACAGAAGCCAGGTGCATGGAAGGACTTTTGTGGCCTGAGTCTACAGAAGTCCTACGGGCTGGAGAGATGAATCAAGATAGGTTGACTTTTATTAATGTACCATTGGTACTTCTTCATGGACATGACCAAACAGAGGAAGTCAAAGAATGGCCTGTCTAGAAAGAAGTCTACAACTGCAAACAGTATGCTGACGTCCCTGATGACTTGTCACCTTTGTGACATTTATTAGAAAAGAAGTCATGTTGATCTAACCTTGGCTGGGGTCAACCTAGACTTTGGATGAGGTCCCATTGCTTGGTTATAAAACAGGGTTGCTGGGCGCTAATTCATTCCCGCTCTTTGAGTATGCCTAGCTGTCAGGTTAATGCCCTGTAGGAGGACCCCGTTCTTCAACTCCTTGGGAGCTCATACATGGCTCTCCAGGGATCTTGTCTGTCACAAGAACTGTGTTCCTGAAAAGTCATCACGAGTCTAATTTTCATAGTCTAAACTTAAAGGTGTCCTCTGGCAAACCCACTGTTAAAGAAATAATTACCTCTGAACTTATGTTCAGTATTAACCCAAATTTTCGTATAACATTCAGCACTACAATTTAACATCTGGCTCACCTTGCAATTTTCTGGATTAATACTAGGTATAGGTAAAGGGACACCTGGGACTTTTGTCCAGGTAATTTTAAGATTTTTGTTGCTGTTTGTGTGACTGTTTTATTTCTTTTCTCATGAGGTCCAACAAGGTAGCCAATTAACAATTATCAGTCAATTGCAACTTTATTCATCATCATATCATATTTATTGCCTGGTAAATTTGGTTAATAAACAACAAGAACCACATTTGCTTCTTCCACTGGTTACAGAAGTACCACTTGTCTTATTAAGCTTTCTCTTCAAAGAACAGAATACTGATGGTAAAGAAAAGGATCCGCAATTATGGAAATGGCCCCCATTAACTCCCCACACCCACTGCAATAGTAACAGTGAGCGTTTATTGAGTGTGCATGAAGTTCTAGGCACTCCTCTATGCATTACACACCCATTACTTCATTTATTTCAACTAACAATCCTAACAAGTGGATTTTATAATTATCTTCAACTTATAGGTCAGGAACCCATGTGGAAAGGGTACAGTCAGGATTTAAGCCCAAGAGTGCACACACGGCTAAGCATCACGCTATTCTGCCTCCCGTATTGGCAGAGCGAAAAGGATGGACTCAGGACACTTGCAGACTAAAACCAACAAGAAGAAATCTAACAAGGATAAACATAAAGTCCCATTCTACACAAGGAAGTGGAAGACCTGATTACAAAGCAATTAAAGTTACAAACACTTAGTGATTTCAGTGGACTGCAAGCTCAATTTTCAGTCAATGGGAGTGGAAATGCAAACTTAGGCTGCATTAATACTAAAAATGAAAGCAGATTCACTACTGATTCAACCAGATCTGGGATACTGAGGATTCAACCAGATCTGGGATACTGAGGATTCAACCAGATCTGGGATACTGAGGTAAGTCCTAGATTCACCACTTGGAGAGGGAAAAAGACCGACGAGAACACACACAGAGGACAGTAACCAGGAATATGAGGTGTAAACCACGTTCTATATGTTAAATGTTTTCCAATGACATTTTTGAAGGAAGCCAGGATTATCATCCTGGGAAATGTGTGGAAAGACAGACAATACACAATCCTAGGTAGCTTCAGAGGAGAAAACTAGCATCCCTGGCTGACAGCTACAGAACTGAGAACTTTCTGAAAGTCAGAGCCATCACAATGCAACAAATTGCCTTGTCAGTAATGGCTTCCCCAATGCAGTGAATGCCCAGGCAGAGGAAGGAGTACCTGTTGGGGATTCACTCATTCATACATTAGTCATAGCAGCATTTGTGTGTCAACAACTTTGCTAGGCCTCATCTAGAAGGATTCCTACATTGACAGGGAAGCTGATGTAAATCAGAAAGAACACAAGAAGAGCCCTAAGTTCCATTCCACTTTTAAGAATCTACGATGTCTTCCCAAAATGGTGGATAAATTAATGCTCTGAAACAACAGTTTTATTCTAACCTATGTTAGTGAAGGAATGAAGGAGGGTGGGAAGGAAGAAGATGGGAAGGAAGGAAGGAAAAAGAGAGAGAGAAAGAGAGACAGTAAGAGAGAAAGAAAGAAAAAAAGAAAGAAAGAAAGATTTAAAATTAGTAATATTAGGGATGAATGATTAAATATAACACTGAAAATGACCACATAGTCAAATCAGGAATTACGCAATTTTCTTAAAGATAACAAATTTGCAGGGGGCAGAGAGGGAGAAGAGACAGTGGCTTTTTTTTAACCTTCAATTTAAAGTTTTTAGAGAGTAAAATGATTAATCAGAAAATAGGTTCACCTTTCTCTCTGCTAACATATCCACTCCCATGACTTCAACTACCAAATATGGAATATTGTATGGCAACTCTGCAATCCCAGCCCATAACCACAAATCAATACACCCACAGACATCTCAAAAATCCAAAAACTGAGTTTACCATCTTAATCCCCCACAACCTACTTCTCCTCTGCTATTACACATCTTAATGAATGGAATCACCATTCACCAGGTGGCCCAAAACAGACACCAAGAAGCCAAGGATGCTCCTTCTTTTATCTGTCAGTTACAAGTCAAACCATCTTCTTCTGCTTAATATCACTCAAATCCATATCCTTCTCTTCATCCCTATCATTCCTGATTCAGTTCAGTCTCACATCATTTCCCCTTGGAATTGCTTTAATCACCTCCTGAGTAATCTCCCTGCTTCTCATGTTGCCTCCCATTCACACTGTTGCTGAGTGATTCTCCTAAACCATAAATTGGATCATGTTATCCCACTACTTAAAATCAGTCCTTGAGTAGTTCACCACATGCTTCAGTGAAAATCCAACTTTCTCCATGTACCAAATATAAGAAAGAGGCTTCACTTTTCTGGGGCCAGGATTCGAATCCAGCTTCCCCTGTCATCCTTTCCTCCATGGACCTATCTCTCTCAGTCTTATGGAACTACTTCACTTTCAGGCTTCCTCTTATATCCTATAGCTCCCACACCTCTGCACAAGCATTCCTCTCAAACAGCAATTTTCCTTTTACCTGGATAATTCTAAGTCATCCTTTAAGATTCAGCTCAGGCATTATCCCTTATAATATAACAAAATTCATGCTGATTTACCCAACGACTATTCCCAACCCCTTTCTCTCTTGCCTGCCTCTTAAGTCACAGAGCCAACTGATGCTGTAAAAGTTCACTTTCCCAGCTTCCCTTGCAGCTACGAGTAGATATCTCTTAGAGATTTGGCCAATAACTTGTTAGCAGAATGCTGCTCAAGGTCACCAGTTTCTGGGAATGATTTTTTTTTCCCCTGATGGAATAGGATAGATATAGGTATCCATGCTACTCTAATCTCTGCCTCTTCTGTTTCTTATTATGAACTCTGATGTGGTATCTGGGGCTCAGCAGCCGTCTTGCAAGAAATGTAAGATGAGAGAAAAAGCTGAAGAATGAAAATCAGCATGCTGAGGAAGGAAGAAAGGAAAGACAGCAACACTGATTTGCTGAATCCACACAGGCAACCTCCCACCTCGAGACATCCCCTTAAGTAAGGGAAAAAGCCATCTTTGTTTGACTAACCTCCTATTATCAGGTACTCTATTAGTTGCAGCTGAGTACACGCTTAACTGCTATTGCCCCTCAGGGAATTCACTCCATATTCTCTACAGTGAGGCAGTGCAGGGCGCTTAAGAACAAGAGCTTTGGAGTTCAGAGGATATAGCTTTGAATCTGAGCTCTGCCACTTACTCACTACACAACACCACCAGGTAACTTAATCTCTCTGATCCTCAATTGGGCCCCTAAAAAATGGGAATGACAATGCCTACCAAAGAGTTTTATTGTAAGAAACCAACAAGATAATATGTGTAAACTACTTAGCAGATGCCTGGTACACAGGAGCATCAAAACGTTTTAGCCATTATTATGAGGAAGCTGATGGTCAGTAGCCCAGATACGTAATCCAACAGCAGTCTGTGCACACATGGATTATTTCCCTAATGCCCTGATTTATAATGATGTGATACAGATCCGACTCCTTCCTTACACTGTGGGCCACGCTGAAGGCAAGAAAAGTGGCATGTCATTAGTACCTAACACAGGGCCTGCACGGCATAGACTTTCCACAAGCATTTGTTGGAGGAATGAATAAATGAATGAAGCAAAGACTAATTTGAGCGTTGAAGTTTATCATTTGGTTGGCTTCTAGTACAAGTGGAATTTACATAGATGGCTAAAAAAAAATACACATACTGAGGACCATATGATGGCAGACATACTGATAACATTAATTTTATTTATCAAGAAGCCATTCAAACTTTTACAGCAGTAACATATCCTGCTTTGCTTTCACAAATATGTAATTTGCCCTTTCTTTCCTTGCCGTAAGGGTGCACTTCCTCTCCGTCTGAAAATCAAGACAGCTAAGATATGAGGTGTAAAAACCGCTCAGGATACAACCAAGCCAAAAACCGAACTTGGGATCTACGCTTTATCTGCTCTATCCCTTCCAACTTAGCCTCTAAAAAAGGCTCTCCTTCTGAATCTTTACTTGCGACGAAGCTATCAAATGAACAATCTCCATTGTTCTGTGGGGGATAACGTGCGAGTGGGAGGGGGAGTAGCTTCTCTGGCAAGTCGACAGTCTCCAAATATTAGAATGTGACAAAATATTTTTTCTAAGCAGTGTTTTGTCCCCACACAAAATTGTACTGTATAGGAACACTATTTAAATTTGACCACTAAAATATGTGGCCTAATCACAATGACCATGGAAAACAACATTTGGTATAAAAACCAGAATTCCCTTAGTTGTTAAAATTTTCACAAGTCCAGGGAGCACTTCGTTTTTCTATAGGGAGGGATTCTCCTGGCAGTAAGGAAAGCTGATCTGCTCTGATAAAACTTTAACAGGTGCTGAAATTTATATATTACATTACAGCCTTACAAGCCTACACTAATTATTAATTATCCATCTAAGTGTACCTACTTTACACATCCTTCCCCTTAACTAGAGCGCTCAGAAAAGCCATTGTACTTTGCCTAACTAACGGACCATGTCTTGAACAGCTAAATGGCCTAGCAAATGCAAAGACTGTCCCAAACGTACACTTGACAGTGTTAATATAGATCCACGGGCGACGCAAACCAACTGCATTTCCACAACCACATCCCACCTTGAGGAACCGGGTAACTTACGGAGGGCATCTAGGTACAGACAATACCAGCAGGTGAGAGCCAATTTATAAAGCAGCCCCCTTTGTGGTTGCAAGCAACATTACTGTGTAGCTACAGTTGTAGGAATAGTGACTTCTCTCTCTTGTTCTGCTCTGTGAATATTTTAAAGAAGTCACAGAGAGCCTTCTTTTTATGCTAGAGCAGGTGTGAACTCAATTCTACCCTCACACCAGTATCAGTTCAGCTGAGAGAACAGCCGTAAATTTTTATTTCAGAACCAAATGAAACTCATGGGGGTGTGGGGCAAAATCTCATTAACAATTAAAACACCTTTAAAAGATGGGGAGCAAGGCAGCTTTCTTTTGTTTTATTTTCAATTTGGTGGTCACACTATATAGAGGATTTTGCAATGAATGGAAAATGCAATCACGAAGTATATATATTTAGAACCATTTTATTTTTGAGGTAACAAAAAATTTCAGAAAGCTCTTTCCCCACTAACCACATCTCCATGAGTTAGGTCAGCACTAGAAATGAGAAAACCGAGGTTAAAATGAAAAATGGCTTGTTCAAGATCACCAAAAGATTATTCAGCAAACTAGTGTTTAGTAGGTCAGTATTTTCCCGTAACTAGCTACTAAGATGCCTCACAGAGGTTGTCCACAGCTACTTAAGTGGTCTGCCAAGACATTTAAAATATTTATCCTCACTGCATCTCAATTTCCAAATAATATCTGAGACCATCAATAAGTAAGGAAAAGGGAAACCATGCATGAAAAAAAAAAAAACCAACCACACACACACAATATAAAGCATGAATTTAATCCTGTCAGGAGACCAATTTTTAAGGCTTCCAAAAGTATTGGAAATGGGCTCATTTCCAATTCCTCTGAAAGTTCTGAAGGAGACAGGGTCACCAATAAATTTTCCTCCATGATTTGGTATTGCCCAATTAAATACAATCAGTTACACATAAAGAGTTTATGCTTGCATCCAAGATGTTCAGATTTGGCTAGTGAACTGTTAAGAGTACGGCTTGGTCTGAACAGCCAAGGTGAGGAAGAGGCAGGAGCAATTAGTGACCCAGTAATTTCAGAGATGTAGACGGCCATGCCAATGCTGATAACGTAATGCTAGAAAATCATACTTTGCGATCTGAACACTCTAAACTTAGGTTTTCATGTATCTCTTTTTCTCTCATCCGTCTCTTCTTTTGTCTCCCCCTTCTCCACCAAATGTTATCAGATATTACACACTTTGCATTTTCATTCAGCTTTAATACGGCCCACGAGGGGGTGGCATTTAATTAATCACTTCCACATTCTGCCAAAATTCACTACATGACTCTCAAGTTTGCATAGCACTTTTGCCAAGCTGGTCAGACCCAATAAACAGAAAAACAGCCTGGATTCAAACAAAAGTAGATGTAACAATAATTCACACTAACTGAATTTAAGCGCCAGGTCCTTTTCATGTTACTTCATTTGAACCCAGCACAACTACTCAGAAGAGAAATTCCACCCGAGCACTACAGATTGCCCAAGGTCACAACTGCAGACTAGCAAGCTGCGAGTCACCGCCGCCCAGCTAAAAACAACCCTTGTGCAGCCCACCATCCTCCACTTCCCCCATTTCAGGGCTTCAGCAAGACTTTCAATCTACAGGAAAGCTTTAAAGGTTTTATTTTAAACATAAACAATATAACCAGCTATATTATACACCAATTTAAAATGAAGCTTCCTTACAGTTTTTCTTATTAATAAACATGTGTCAAAGGACTAAGGAGTGATTAATAAACAATCATCAAGAAGATGATTGTTGCTTGGGCTGTATCTATTAAGTGTTTAGGAATACATTTAATTTAATCCCAATCCATGCTCCACACATTTTGCAACTTTTGGTCCCTATGCCTGATATTCTGCAAAAGGAAATAAAGCGAGATCTACTAAACACCCCTTTCTACTCAAAAATAATGCACGGTTCCTTAGGAAAGACCCAGAAATCCTGGGGAGTGAAGGGAATGAGAGATGAATCACACACAGGCGACATTCTATGCCAAGATTCTCTAAAGAATGAACTGAAATGGTAGAAGACCGTCTCCAAAACATTTACAAGACCATGGAAGGTATGCGTAATAGTATCTCCTTGATGAAAAGCATCCTACCTAGTGGTTACCCCATTATTCAGATGACCTACAATGCAGGTGAAGAAATCTCAACTCGTCAGTGGGCCCCCAGCCTGACCTGCTCAACACCACACGCAGCATTTTTAGCCCTCTGTAACACTGAAACTCGAGAACTTTTCACTTGGAGAGAAAATGGCTGGAGGCAAATACTTCACAAAGGGGCCCAACTGAATTCAACAAGGTTGACCCAAGAGGTACTTATTTTATGCGATTACTATTTTGTGGGTTGGCTAAAAAAGAAACTTTTCCATTTTCGTCTTCATGTTTAGAGAACTGAATGTTCTATACTCTCTCCACCTGTTCTTTCCTTCTCTTCTGCTCAAATCTCATTACAAGGTAAAGGTGTCTTAAAACTATCACCTGAGTCCCAAAGTACATAGATTTTTCAATGAATTACAGACAAAAAAGACAGAGTACCAATATGTGGCCTTGCAATGCCATAAGAGGATAGTCACAGAGCAGAGCAGTTGCTACAAAGTGTATCACTTCACTGTATGGTTCACAGTGATTCTAGGGGGTAGGTGTGACTGGTATTACTATCTTCACCTTAGAAACATGAATGTTGGGGCTTATAAGAAATTTATCCAAAGTCCCATCACCATGAAGTGAAAAAGTCAAGACCAGTGCTGCAGGGACCCCTAGCTCAGTCCACTATTCCTTGATGCCTCTATTCCATGATGCCTCTCAAGACTTCTACTGCTTAAAACTGAGTTCCTTTGCTTCTTTGGTCCTAACAAATGTTATTTGAACAGAGAAAATACACTTTTTGTTTTGCTGAGGAAGATTGGCCCTGAGCTAACATCTGTTGCCAATCTTCCTCTTTTTGCTTGAGGAAGATTTGCCCTGAGCTAACATCTGTACCAAACTTCCTCTATTTTTGTATGTGGGTCACCCCCACAGAATAGCTGACGAGTGGTGTAGGTCCATGCCTGGGATTCGAACCCGAGAATCCTGGTCACCAAAGCAGGGCATGGGAACTTAAGCACTAGGCCATGGGGCTGGCCCCTAGGCTTATTTTTACCGAAGGTCAATACAGCACTTAAAGTAGACGCACGACTTTCACGGACATTCGGGTCACAGAGCCCTAACTTTATTGATGTTTCTCTTGGGGCTGAAGGACAAGCAGAGGTTTGACAAATGCAAAGTGTTTAGTCCCCTGCCCGAGGATCCAGTCAAGAAGTACACTACTGGTGAATGCTATCATGGACAGGTTGCGTCAAGCTTATGCAAAATTCAAAGAAACCATCTTTCCAATGAAAAACTTAGAGGAAAAACTTTACTACTAAATAAAAACTGCTCTGTCTATTTCACATCCTGCTTTCCTTTAACGACAGAGGGACCTTCCCCTGCCAGTGTTCTCATTGGCCTGATTCATGCCACAATTACAACAGAGGTGGGAAACTTCTGGCAAAAGATGGATCCAGTTCTCACCACAATTTCATGCAGTCTTGGCATGTTGACTGAAATTAAATGTTTTTTGGCTGCACCTAATCCGCCACATTAAAGATCACAAATACAAGTTGTGTACATATTAAAACAAAACAGAGGGGTTTTTTGCCCCAGGGAGTGGCATTCTTGACTCAGGGCTTCATGGTGACATGGCAGGTTGCCGGAGGTAAGTTTCTGGGAGACTGTTTTGGCAGTGGTGCAGGGGAAAGATCTCTGCCTGTCACTTGTAACGGCATGTCCCAGGACCTGGCTGCACCAGGATGCCAGGCCTGTGCTGAATGGATGCAAGAGGAGACTGTGGGAGTGGGCACTGGACGTAAGCTCTGTCGAAGACCACCGAAGGGACGACAAAAAAGGCTGGTGGCTGGAGCTACGGTCCTGCTGCTTGACCAGGGTACTCTGAACAGAGTGGCAGGAATTCAAGCCAGAGACCTAAAAGAGAAGGTTCTGGGTGATGTGGACATGAAGAAGATTGACTTGGACTGTTCGCTGCCTTGCTCAAGGGATGAAGACAATGAAGAGAGAAGCCTTGAAGACGAAATGAGAACAGCACGCCCCAGACTCCTCCCTCCTGCACATGACTCTCAGGCCTGTATTTCCTCCATCTTCCTCTTTTCAACCTCCTTTTGTCTACTCCAGGTCTCTTTGTCTTTCTCTCTATTTTGCTGACCAGAATTTAGAGTTGAGACCCATTTTTACATTTTGCTTATTACATGAAAGTTGGAGCCTTATTCTTAATTTTCAAAACTGTTTAGCTTGAAAATTATATATTTTTCTCTTAAAAGAAACTAAATAAACACTGTAAGTTGCCAAGCCAAATATGCATTCTCAGCTCCCTTCTCTCATCTCTTTCCACTGAATAGGCTGGAGAAGCTATCGTGCACAGTCCCATCTCCCCCACCCCAAACACCAAAGCTGGCGATGGCTGTGGCATATAGGTGGCCAGCAAGATCCCACTGCTGAACTCACCTTTCCCTGCTTCTTGCTGCATGAAATTCAAGCCTGACACCTGAAGCTGTGACAGTCATCTTGAGACAATGAGGGAAAGGACAAAAGAATCACAGAGACCCCAGCTTTGACACCACTGAGCTGTACACCAATTCTAGCAGCAGTCTACCACCCAACTTTTGTACGAGAAAAATTATCCTTAAGCCACCATTAGTCACAGTTCCTATTACTTTCAAGCAAAAGCATTCCTACCTGAATACAAACTGCTTTTTACTTTTACTTGATGCTAAAATGATTTATTTTCCCTTAGATCAATAACTTTCTAGGTGAGAAATCTTCCTCTGGTATTTAGGAGACCTACACTTCTCTGCTGGCCATAGTTTTCAAGTAACATTTTTCTGGTATCAGTTCTTCTAAATTTTATAAAACCTAGTTTAGTCTACCTCGTTTGACTATAAAAGTGTTTGATTATCACAGCATTAACTATGCCAGACAATAGAATAGGCAGCTGAATGGAAAGGAAGCAAGACCAATGAAAGAGGAACAGAAATGTTTATTGCCTAGAGAGAAGAGGAAATAAGTTATCTTATCTGAATACTGGAAACATACAACATTTTTCAGTGGCCTTTCAAAAAATATTGATTTTACTTATTTCCTTTTATAAATAAAAGAATCTGTGGTATATTTATTGAAAACTGAAATCTACCTCACTGTTACGTGGTCCATTTCCTGACATTAGGAGAATATTCTGTACAGTCGATGAGACAGTACTATAGAAAGAATTTCTGTAGGACTGGCTCTGGTTTAGGGTTTTCTTCCCTATACAGTGAGATGTAGACCTGACTTTAAGTTATGGGCATTTCATTTAGGGTTTAAACCCTATTTATCTGATTCCCTGACTTATTCATGAATGAAACCATTCAACAGCCATTTATTGAGGTCCTACAACTCTGTGCCCAGCATTGGCCCATGCATTACATTTTTCTCCTGGTGATGTAACTTAATGAGCTATTATTTGATCCTCAAACAATCCAATCCCTTGACTATAGATTTGGAATGAGTTACAGTAGAAAAGAAACATCCATTTGAATCAGGCTTTACAGAATTACATTTGGAAGACACGTCATTAGCAAAGTTACTTGAAGGGAATCATAAAACAGAGATGAATCGATTGGAAAGAATATAGGACACCTCAAAAGACAAAACACAGGATAAGGATAAAATGGTGTACCTAAACGATCAATGGACCACTGAGCGATGAGAAAATTACCCCAGAGATCATCTAAAGGACTGTTCCTCCCTCAATTTAAAGATGTGAAAACAAGCTGACCTGAGGACCCCCAGGCAGTTGTAGCAAAACAGAGGGTAGAAGAATCAGTTCTCTGGCTCCCAGCCTGAGCTCAAAATCAAGATTAATAAAATCACTTGGGATGACACAAAATAGTCTTATGTGTTAATATTTCTGGAAAACATTTTAACATATTAATGTAACAAAATTCCCAAAGAAAATTAACAACAAATAAGACCACTACTATACATTTCTTCTTTCAGCAATTGCTTTTTACTACATTACCAATCTAACAGATAATAGAGGATATCAAGATAACCTCAAGCTAAAAAGGGCCATTAAAAAAAAAGAGAAGACACTTAAAATGTACAGAAACGTCCCCAACTAATAACTTGCAAGCAGGCCGCTATCACTATTGAACTTCAGAACATTTTAAAAACGCGAATTAAAATTTCGAGAGCTGACATCCATATTCACAATTTCATTTTCACGAAGTTACTAAAATATTATTTGATGTCTGGCACTCTCGAACATCAAATCATTGCCACTACTGTCCAGGTTTCGTTTTTTTCAAATAGTTACATTCCTGCATGGAAAAAACACCTGACCAAGAGATCAAGTTAAATCTTACCCATGCTCTGAAAAAACTCTGCTTCTTTGTGGTCATTCTTTTCCTTTGTACATTAAGGTTTTCAAAAACAGTTTTCCTAGTAAAAGCCTCTTCATTGGGTATTTCCAGTTTTACAATGAAAAGAAAAACTCCCTGTATTAGCATCTACTCACATTCACAGTTTTACAAGAAGACTGTGCCACTGGCCTCTGCCACTGGGATTTGAAAATGCTCACAGCACTTCACCTTTATGCTGGGCTAAACTCATGGTAGCCATAAACACTTTGAAGTAATGCAAACCTAAATATTCCTGCTAGGCAAAGGGAGCAGGGGAACCGAATTATAATGAGCTAGCAGCTGTCACAATATGACCACAGTAACCAAATCAAAATATCAACCGCTAACCCAGATGAGCTTCAAAGGTCATCCTATAAGCCAGCAGCTTTCTTCAGTTCTGCCTGAAACCTCGATTTAATTCTGCAGTAAAATGTTCCACTGAGCTAGTTTAGAAACCAGTTACTCTATAATGGGAAATTACTTAGTGCACTGGTGGATCCCATTGGTGGGACTAGAACCAAATACCACAAGAAGGAAACTGAACCATTCACAATGGGACATGTAAAAACACAGCAGCTGATGTTGAACTAAACTGCACCCAACCGTACAAAAGTATCACTTTTCACATCCTTCAGTTACCAATGCGTGTCTACAATCTTACTGGCAACTTGCTCACTCAAACAATCTGGTTTTCAATTAAGGCTCTGGAACAATAGAAGGCAAATCCACGCTCAGATCCTGCCTTGGATCACAAAGTTTTAGCAAGGAAATACATTTTCTCCCACTGTAAAAATATTTGGGCAATTACCTGCAAAAGTTTAACGCTAGGCAGAAAAACAAACAAACAGGAATGTTAAAAAAAAAAATCCAAATTCTTTGCATATAGTTCTTGCTAGGATTGTCCAACTATTCCACAGTATATAATCCTTTTACAAATACAAGATTCAGACCCATGGCCTCTCTGTTCTATTAGCATATTCTGAAAGCTACCCACTCACCACCTGTAAAGGTTTAAAGAAACTATTTAAAAACTACAGTGAACAGTTTCCAACACATCAAGTGTGCATTATTATCATTAATAATCATAGGTAGTCACAAAGAAGTAGTGATCCATTTTCTCCAGATACAAACAGGACATGGCATTTCAAACAAGTAAAAATGCAAATTGGTTTGCTTGTCTCTATCCAATGAAAGAAATGAGTGAGGACTCAGGAAACGTCAGGTAAAAGAGTATAAGATACAAATAGAAAATCATGATGTTGTACACCTGAAACTAACATAATGGTATATGTCAATTGTACCTCAATAAAAAAATAAACTTTTTAAAAAGACAGTATATGAACTGGTCACTGCAGGCGGTCAGCTGGGTGACTCAGTGCTGAAATCTCTCAATACCTCCAGACGCCCCCACATCAACGAAAAACAAAAAGCCAGGCAGACTTATTTTTTAAAAAAAACAAATTTAAAGGCTTCTTTGTTTATTTTAGTTATAATTTTCTTTAAAGATTTATACGATAACAACCTTTGTGTGGCAAGTATAACTACAGACAGCAATGGAAGGAGCAGGGCAACCTTATAAACCAAGAAGGAGCATTAATTCTGCCAGCATAACAGGCATGCGTGTGTGTGCCTGCCCATGCACCCAAGTGCACTTGTGTTCACTTGTTTATCTTTAGTTTAGAGATTCACAAACTACCAAATAGGGTATTATATTCAGATATGCAAGCTTATTTCTAAAAGAATAAATTAATGGAGACACTCTTAGTACTCTTATAAATTATTGCCATTTTGCATAAATTTGAGATACACAAATAAATTGTTTTGGTATTTTGGTCCCAAACATAAGCATTATATTACAAAAACTGTAATATTTATGCAAAACCGTTCATGTGAAATCAAGAAGTTGAGAGTTGCAATAAAGGGTTTTGTTACCATAAAAGAATTTATGAGCGAATGTTAGCAACGCCTGCATCATTTCTCCAAAATAGTGTACTGCCGTAAAAAACAAAATATATAATAATAATTCACTCCCAAAAGCAGGGTGGTTCATTACTTTTTTCTTTCCTGCAACAAAATAAAACCTCACTAAGTGAGCAGTTTACTAAAAAAAAAAAAAAAAAAAAAAAAAATCAGGTCATCTGCAGTTAATAACTCTTTCCCGTAAAATTAGTGTCACTTATTTCTGTAGCAGACGCCTAATTCAGTCACAGGCTTGATTGATTTGACAATAGAGAATCTGGTCCAATAAAGCGGCTGATTTATTTCTGATGCTATAAGCTTTTACCCTAATGTGACATCACAGAAGAATTAAATCTCTGACATGTAAAGAAATCCTTTGTAGTTTTGATGAAAACTAAAGATTCTGAAAGTGGATACCGGATTGTTGTCAAAAACTTACAGTAAAGTTTAATACTTTCTTTTGATAGAATGAAGACTTCCACAAAGATCATAACGCCGAATATGGATTTGGACACAAAGGGCAGTTTAGAATATACCATATATTCTGTGAGTTCAAATGGTTGGCTACACTAAGAGATTGTATTTTATCTTTGTCTCCATTTCTAAATTGGTTGTCTTTAATTTCTTGAAAACGACCTATCTCCTCTTTGTAAAGGTACAGCATAACAGCAAGCACAGCTCATCTCAAAAGTGGTTTCATTTTTAAATAAACAGCAGCCTGGGCAAAATCAATGCGAATCTTTGTTCCTCGAATCTAGCCGAGATCCTCAAGCCAATCAAGAAGGCCTCTGGGATGTGAGAAATTATAGGGGTGGGAAGAGTTTTTAATGCATCATCATAGTCAGTTCTCTAAAAATACATATTTTTAAGTTCTTTTGCAAACCAAAAATGCAAGGTATTTCATAGTTGTTCAAATGTCTTTTTCTCCTTTTTTCCTTTTTTTGCACACTGCACCATGGCCTCTCGCTCTGAGGGCGACTTCCCTGACCCCAGTCTGACACTGCACTGTTAATGTCAGATAAACCATTTAGCCCAAGCACAATTCTTTTCTGTGCAAAAATCTGCTTGAGGTGGAAAATGTAGCAGTTTGTAAACAATAAAGAGCCATGTTTCAGACCAGACAGCTTATCTAACAGAGAAGTCCTTTCATTGGGAACAGTGGGTGGGGGCCTCCCGGACATAGTAGCATTTCCTATCACAATGCAAGAGACTGTCTTGGCCTCCATATTTAAGAGTTTAATGGGAAGGAGGGCAGACAGGATAAAAGAACACAGCTGACATGGACTTTCAGCTTAAACAACAACTAAGTGAAAAGAGTCAGCTCCCTCCGCTCCAGCTCTAGACTCTCAGCCACTCATATTTTAAATACAATTTAGATTGAAAAACGATTTGGGTTTGTAAAACAGTTGCCCATGAGGACACAGCAACAAGAACAATTATTTCATATCTTTGTATTGCTTGGTGGATTCTGTAATATTAATTTAGCA
Organism: Equus quagga; assembly: GCF_021613505.1. NCBI lineage: Eukaryota > Metazoa > Chordata > Mammalia > Perissodactyla > Equidae > Equus > Equus quagga. Next base: position 20,966,115 of record NC_060275.1, on the reverse strand, counting down.
AGCTGTTCTTCAGGAAAACTTTTTTTTCATGTATGTAACATAAACTTCTAAATATGAGTAGTAATTTATTTATTCTGTGCTACTTTAGCTCACCAGAGGTTAGGTTTAGAATCTTCTAATGAAGTTCTTTAATACATTCTTTAAGTGGTACTACTCAAGATTATTATTTTCAAGTTAATCTTTTATTCTATTTTATGAAGTTGGGCAAGGACAACTAGAGAAGCAATGGTGTTAGAATTTAAAATTATTACTTCTGGGGCCGGCCCAATGGCGTAGTGGTTAAGTTCATGTGCTCCACTTCAACAGCCCAGGGTTGCACAGGTCCAGGTCCTGGGGGCAGACCTGGCACTGCTCATCAGGCCATGCTGAGGTGGCGTCCCACATAGCAGAACTAGAAGGACCTACAACTAGAATACACAACTATGTACTGGGGGGCTTTGGAGAGAAGAAAAAAAAAAAGAGGAAGATTGGCAACAGATGTTAGCTCAGGGCCAATCTTTAAAAAAAAAAAAAAAAATTTCCCGTTGCCATTGAAGAGTCTAAAGATGTTCTTTAAAATCTAAGTTGATAAACATATCTAGTCATCTGTATCAGTATATCCCGAAAACAGTAAACCCATTGCACCTTCCTATCAACAACTGATAAAAAACTGGGTCTCTTGCTTTAGCTACAAAGTTAAAACATAATATAAAATTTATCATTTTAAAGTATATAAGGAAACAACTGTAAGAACAACCTTGATGAAACACAACTTCCTTGTTCTCTAAGTTGAGATGACACATAAAGGCACAAACATGATATTACCCATTAAATATAAATTGCCAATATTTCTCTGCTTTGACTATTTTGTGTTAAGTACCTGAAATTCCTTTAGCTAGATTTGATGGTGATTTTTTAAAACGTGACTGAGATTCAAGAACTATCAACACCTTAAATAACAAGTATAGCTTCCAAGGTTTAAAAATCAGGACATTCTTTAGAAGCATTTGCAATTATGGTTTCAGAATGATGTAATTATGGCTGTGTGTTTTCCTTGGAATATGGTCCAACAGCTTATGCCAAGAAATTTAACTGCATTTATTGATGGATTTGCCATAGAATTTGCCCAAGTGGAGAGATTTACTAATATTGTTAAAAATTCACATTTGCTGGAACAAAGATCATTTTTTCAATCAAAACTCAAGTAATCAGCTATTGGGATCTTTTAAGCCATTATGAATTATCTTTTCATTGCTCAGGTTACTGCTCTTAAACAAACATCCCTACAGAATAGTCAAAGCAGAAAAAGATGCTAAGGATGCCAGCAGGAAGGGCATGCTGGAAATTCGCAGACTGTCTCAAGCTACACATAGCTCACTTCCGGTGAAGGAGGATGTGGTCTGCTGAGCACATTAGCACTAAAGTTCACACCTTCAAGAAGACACAATCAGATCCTAGAACTCAATGTGAATGCACAACTCTGATTTAAGCACAACAAACCTATTATTAAAGGGTTTCCATAACCCCTTTACACCTTCAGAGCTAATACCGACTATACATCATTCCCATCTGACAGGCCCAAAGATATTTTTATCCTAAACATTCACCACTTTCACTTAATCAACCTTAACTTAGAAAACTACTGTAGCAATGCTGAAGGTGGGATAAGTGCTTTAGGTCTAAGGAAGACAAAATATCCATGTAGATGCAGTATCACTGAAATTCTCTAATTCCACATGGTTGTAAAACTTAGCTCTTTACATGCTATTACCAAGCATAGACTGTCAATATTTTTCTGCGATTTAAAATTACTATAGTGAACTGGCTAAAGATCCAAGTTCCTAAAAATAGAACCTCTGTCTGGGCTTGTATTCACCCTTCCACAGTAAACGTAAGCATCCAAAAAATTCGTGTAAATTTAAAATTAGTCTTACTTTGTATTCTGGAATTGACAAAAGGTGGAGAGAGATTGTCATGTGACCCAAGGTCCCTGCTGGTCATGTGGTCATAGGGAGTCCCATCTCCATAGTTCTGTAAATAAAATAACAGCATACATTTTACTTTTACATGAATGAATTAGCACATAAGTATGCCCCTACTACTGAGACGTCTCTGACCTGAAGAAATTGGACTCCACCCTTCCCACCCTGGAACCTCAGTATAAGGAATCTGCATCTTCATAGACACAGTGGGTCAGAGACGGCTCTCTCGAGTCAGCAGAGTTCAAGTTTTCCTCATAATAGCTGTGAAATCTTGGGAATAATAATAATGGAACTGACTGCATGAAGTTGTTGAGGTGATTAAACGAAATAATGCCAGTAAAACAAATGACATAAAATATACTGTAAATATTAAAAGTCCTTATTTTGATAAGCTCACATTACGTAGGAAAAACAAAAAAAGCAAGACTGTGCTATAAGGGAAAATTATCCATTGACTGTAATGAATTGCTTTTCAAAGACCTAGGTAGAGTCTTTTAAACAACAACATTTGGCCTTACAATACTGAAATTTCAGTGTCTTGTTATAGTTGTTATTGTAGTTGTAAGAGAATTGTATCATTCCATAAGTAATTGACATCTAAGAATGTTAAAATTCTTACAATATGACTATGAATGAACACCAAAACTTTAGCATAAGTTGTATAATACTTCTGGATTTGGACAAAGTGCACCACATAAATAGTTTTAAAGCAGACAATAATTTTTGGCAGAAATTTATCATTATTATCATTATCTCATTTTTTTAATGGGAGTTCAAAATTAAAATAATATTTTTAAGCTGTCCAATCACTTACTTTTAATGGAGGAATTTTATAACATATAGGAAAGAGTTAAAATCATCTATACTATATAGTTCAAATTTCAGTCTACTAAGGTGCATAAAATAACTAAAATTTTTTTTTTAAAAAAAGTCATTCTGCTCAGCTGGTTGCACTGCCCATAAAGACTAAGTCAAATTTACTCAGAGGTGTCAGTTGGCATGTTAGCCAAAGGGCAGAATCTGCCCACACAGAAAAGATGGATGCTGTACGAACAATGAAAATGACGTCACCTCACTAGAGAATAATTGGAACCCTTAAGGTTTCTAATACCCCATTTTCAATCGCCTTTCCTCATTTACAAAAGTTAACTTGAATGAAACTGTAATTTAATACTGCCAATATGTCAGTGTATAAAAAGGTATCATATTTTACACTCACTAATTCTATATCAGGCATTGTATTATACTAACTAGTAATTAGTAAGTGTCCCCATCTTAGTGTACTAAAAGCTTCATATACATTGTCTAATTTAAACCTCAGCACAGTGCTGCAAGATGTCTGATAACATGACCACTTCAAGATGAGAGAAGAGAGACTTTGCATGGCTGTCCGTGTATAAGTCAGCCACAACAATCTAATTCAGGCAAACTGCCTGGCTTTACAAAATATAAGTTGCAAAACACTGATTCAAAATTATTCACCAACATAGTGCCTGAAAAAAACAGCAGGACAGTTAATGACAACTAATTAAAAGTCAGGATGATCCCAAAAGCACCTTGTTCTCAGAGGCAAATTAAAAGTACTATGCGTATTAAACAGAGAAATCATAAGAAATCAAGTAAGTTTAAATGAACGAAACAATAGAGGGAACTTCTGTCATCTCCTACACTTGCTGTCAAGGGGAATGGATTTATTTCTGCAAGTGCAGGCTGTAACATGAGGAGGAGGAAAGATTTCCTCAACCCATCCATATAATGCATTAGAATGTCAAACTCGACAGCTGGTGCAAGGGCTCAACAAAGTTACTGGTAAGCTTAGAGATCCTGCTGTACCCTGAAGACTAGAGTGAGAACCATGAGGCCAAAGGACAGGTGGAAATGGATAACTGCGGCTTGCTGAAATGTTCTCCTTGTGACAGCTTGATTACCTTCCCTGCCTCTTAGGCCAAAATAGAGACCTCCCCCGATCTCACATTTATGTGAATCCTCACAGTAAAATGTTACCCTCCCTGCAGAAGGCTTCATCTATACAGCTGGTTGGGGGAGGGGCAGATGTTTTCCTATGTGCTCTAAGTCTATTTTTAATTTAGGGTATTATATGTATATTATAAAGGCTGCTATGGATTTTAAAGGGCCTAGAGATGATTCAGCTAGAGACAGATCACATATAAAATCATACATATTTAAGTTGGAAGGAACATAAAACATCCTCTGGTTCTACTTCTTCATGTTACAAATTAGGAAAATGAAAACCAAAGAGGGAAAATGAGATACGCAAGGTCAAATACATACAAAAACACACACTGCCTCACCACTCATCCCACTCCATTCCATGGTCTTCCCATTACACCCAAACTAACAACCACAGCATGCAGAAAAACCATAAAAAACAGGGGCAAAAATTTGAGACCAAATAAGTGAATGAAACCAACTGGTGACCAAAGCCACTACTGGTGAAGAACAATATGTTTACTAAGTGAAATCAACACAGATTTATTACGTAGATTATAGTGGTAGGAGAGAACTTCCTACCACGTCTTCAGAATTATTCAGCAGTCTATCTACACCAGTACATTACAGGGCTACTAGGATTGTTTTCAAAGTTCTGCCATCTACAACAAATAACTTTGTACAATACTGGATTAATAACTGGCAGAGTAAGGCCAAATATTTAATGAAGGGCTTTTCTTCTGGTTAGCAGAAGTGGAACAGGTGACAAATTCAATAATAGCATCCAATATGAGAATGAAAAAAAAATCCCAAACACAAGCAGATCCTCATTAAACCTAGGATGCATATATATCTGGCGGTTGTGTCTGTGAGAGAGAGAAATTCACCTTCAGTTTGTCAATTTACATATGTGGGATGTCTGGTTGTGGGAAAAAAGATTAGATATACTTACCCTGGAAGGGCTAGGATGTCCTCCATTCCCCCAGGACCCTGAGCTACTTCTGTCTTCTACATCTGGGGACAAGAGAAAAGTTCTTTAGGCTTTCTTGCAATAATTCTTTCTTTTTGTATACTCACTTTTAAATTAATGTTTCAAATTAATCTCCTGTTGCCTTTAATTAAGAATCAGGCACAGGGCTACCACGAGGATAGTGGCTTCTGACCCATCTACTTAAATTAACTCATTTAAATTCACGGCAGAAATGAACTGGACCCTCAGGAACCAGAGGTATGAACATAAAAATTACTTCCATCCTTGACAATGTTTTATAGCCTCAACTTCTATTGACGTGAACCCGCACTTAAAGTTTTATTAAAATCCTTTGGACAAAATAAGTTTAAAAATACAGCAACACAACTATAATAATAATAAAAAAGTTAAATTCAGGTAAATATCCTCTGGCAGCATCCACACCACAATGATCTGGGTACTTTTTGTTCTCTAAAGAAGGCTTATCACACCAGACAAAAGACATGAAACAAAATATACAAGACAAAAAAGGATTCAGTAGTCTATTTCCACCAGGACATTACACGGATATTAGGTTTTTATTTTTTACGTTTTTTAAGTTAAGATCATGTTGTTTCAGTCTTTAATTTTTTTTTTTTTTTGGAGGAAGATTAGCCCTGAGCTAACACCTGCCGCCAATCCTCCTCTCCTTACTGAGGAAGACTGGGCCTGAGCCAACATCCTTGCCCATCTTCCTCTACCCTATATGTGGGATGCCTGCCACAGCATGGCTTGCCAAGCGATGCCATGTCCGCACCCAGGATCTGAACCTGCGAACCCTGAGCCACCAAAGCCGAACGTGGGAACTTAACCATTGCGCCACCAGGCTGGCCCCTTACATTTCTTTTCTAAATAGATTCGGCCTACAATCCTTAATCTGTGCATTGAGTAGTGGAAATGAAAGCTGTTAAAGCCATGGTTTATTTTGATAAATGATGGTGAAGAGACCTGCATGAACTCCCAGGAAGCTGGAATTCTTCTAAACTCTGTACCAGCGAAGCTGTAATGGAGCCCAGAGTACTAAATGCTCAATCAGTACTTCAAGTGTAAAGTACTCAGGATGGAGGGCATAACAGCTAAGTTACCACATTAATTGCTTAAAACATAAAAGTGTTTCAAAGATCAGTCACTCTATATTTAGAAATGGCTTTGAGATTTTTGATGAAAGGACCTTTATAAGTATAAAAAGTTCCACTGTTCTATTATTTTGATCACGGTTGATAACAGACGGCCATCACAAACTTCCTCCGACAGAACTGGAGGAGGACGTGTGAAACTCCGGTTCAGGAGACATAATCCCATTTATTGTGTTTCCTAACATTTCAGTGATACTGTTTATTCTCTTAATGCACTACTGTCATTCCTTTTATTACTGCTATTTTATGATCAGCAGAAGTAATCACAGTATAATTAATTGATTTATTTTTGGGTACAGTGGAGTACACGGCGTTTCAGAATATCTTAAGAGATGAAACGGCAACAACAACAAAAAACAACTATTACCACTAAACTTCAATTCTTTCCTTTTTTTGACAAATACAATTTCACTTCCTTTTGTTGGTGCTTCAGAAGACAGTGCGACTGCAAACAGATGTCCCCTATGGACAGCTAAAATCAGTGACTATGAGCTTTATGGGATGTCAAGAAAGCTCTGGGGAGAGTATCCAGCCTGGAGGAAAGATGCAATATTTTCCCAAAATCTGCTGTTTAACAACCCAACCTCCTGGCCTAGTCTGTTTCTGTTCAACTGAGATACAGGAAGCAGTGACTTAGAACCCTCTGGATTCTCATACCAGTGAGTTTTGCAGCCTTACATGATTCTCGCCATCCTTAACAAAAATCAAATATTTTCAGCCAAAAAAAACCAGTATGAATGACAAAATCTCTCTACCACTGCAGGTTTTCAGAAGACTGGAACATCCTGACTTCCTTTTCACCTCAAACAGCCAGCTGGGAGCAATCTGAGAGATCTCTCCTCTTAAATTTGGCCAAAAGGTAATGAAGAAACAGAACTGAATTCCTCTATCTACCATAAGGTTTCATATTGTTTGCACTCATTTTATCTTTTCAACTTTCAAAGAGGATTTTAAACATGAAAAGCAGGTGGAGACAAGGAAGAAAGGGGACCACAGTGAGACTAAGCCAGTGGTTCACCTGGGGCAATTTTGGCTCCCAGAGGACATTTGGCAATGTCTGGAGATATTTTTAGTTGTCACAACTTTGGGCTGGGGAATGGGGGACTACTGCTGGCATCTCATGGGTAAAGGCCAGGGATGCTAAACATCCTACAAACGTTAGACTAGCCCCTCACAATAAAAAAATATTCTGGCCCCAAATGTCAATTGTGCCAAGACTGAGAACCTCTGGCCTAGAGGGAAAATATTAAAGAGCAAAAAGGAAGAACTGAGTTGGAGAAAAGATGTACTAGAATTTAATTTATAATTTAGCACAAACTCTTACTAAATACACAGTGACTTCTGTACCTTAATCCAGACTTAAACTAGAGTGTTTCAAGAGACCTTCAGATACATCTGCTGTCCAAGGAAGAAAGGAAAGACGATGGTCAACCAAGCAGCCTGCTAATTAGCAGGCAGATAAAACACATCAAAACTTGAGTATTCCCAACTGGGCAATTTCAAAAGTGAGCAATCCACTAATTAAAAATGCTGGAAGTCTAGCTTTTTCAAAACAGGTTAAATACTGGCTGGGTTCCTTCACAAATAGATTCCCAACCAATGAGATCTGACTGCTCTTTTCCCATCCTTTCCATTTCCATCTTTCTCATTTCCTGACCTCATGCTGCTGCACCTTCCTTTCTGCTTCCTCCCTTTTATTGCTCTCTTTTTAACAGGCTTTTCCATCCCTTGGCCTCCTGCTAGAGCCAGAAGATAAGGACAAATCTCCAGCTCTCCCAAACCTAATAGAACAATCGTATGATTTCTGATTATATTTTATCTCTGAAAAAATATCTGTATAACTGGTGCTCACTTACCCTTAGAAAGAAGACATAACGCTGTAGCATGGATATTTGTAACTCAAAATGAATATAAACATGTTACTTTTAAATCATTTGTTTCCATCTTCCCTCCCACTGAGTTTCATCAGACCCGCCAACTAGTTAGCAAACATTTCCTCAACAACTATTCCAGGGCATCTCAAAATGCATCGGAGGACCACCTACATCTGAATCACCTCATATGGTCCTTTCAAAATCAGCACCTTAGGGTCCATTGCAGACCTACTGAGTCTGGATCTCTGGATGATGGGGCTAAGAAAAAGAGTGCTGTCAACAAGGTCCCCAGGTAATTTTCATGCACACAGGAGTCTGAGACCCACCAGCCTACTCTATTGGGAACATAAGATAAATGCATGCCCCACACCACCAACAGTTGCCTATCTTACTCCATATCTTAAAATCTCTGCCTACAATGCCATTCTCAGCAGCATTCAATACACACTCCCATCACATCTGCATCCCCACATTTCTTGCCCAGACTCACTTTTTACATATACCTTGAACGTGGCCTATATTTGGACAGTCCTTACTTCCTGCTGGTGTACCTGGACACCGCACACTCATACCTCCATGTTTTTGTATTTGCCATTCCCTCAGCCTAATAAACTCTTCCTTGTCTCTCAAAAACTAAGAGCAGGTAACATTTAGCGAGCTTAAATATGTGTCAGACACAGTGCTCAGCACTTAAATGCACTAAAAATACTCCCATTTTATACATGAGAAAACTGAGGCTTAGATGGAATAGAAAATTCTCCCAAGGTGAGAGTAAATGGCAGAGCTGGGATGCAAACACAGGGGCTACTGGATGCCGAAGCCAATGAGTGCTCCTCTCCACCACCACCGATGACTCCCTGGTAAGCACTTCAGATCTCTCCACAGAGCTCGCAAATGGAACCTCCAGTCACTTCTCCCCAGGCAGAATGAGCATATTTACTCAAGAGTTTATGCCCATTCTTGCGTCCACAAAATATTATAAAACTATATACAACACAAATACATAAAAGTAAATATTTGAAGAAATCAAGAGACTGAAGAAATGAAAGTAGGGAATAGTAAGGCCAGACATATGATGAGCTTTCGAAATGTACACTGTGATGGACCCGATATTTGCTAGAGAGGCCTCAAAATTCCAGAAGCTACCGAGTGGGCAAAGCAAAGAGAGAAATAAGATTCACAATGAGCATCGGATAAAAACACACAAATTGTTCAAGAGAAACATAACTTAATCTGGGTACTAAAATCTGGCAGAAAATGTCTGTGGACCTCGCAACAGATAGAGGGAAATTTGGTATGCAGTGTTCTCCATAGTATCAACAACAAGCACAATGATGAAGTTGTGTGGCTGGCTCAACATGATAATTACATAGAGTTTATTACACAAATAACCATGTGGGCATACATATAGCTACAGAGCTACATATTTATACCACACCAAACTGTCAGATATGTCTCTCCTTACAGGAGAGAAACATGCTTTAGTCCTGTAAGTACCTCTCAACACCTCGAGTGGTAGAGTACAGCAGGTGGGTACAACAGTTCCTCATTAAAATGAATTAAAACAACACAAAGTGAAAGGGAAGAGAAAATATTTCTGTGTGAGAAATGTTTACATCTAGATGGCGAGCCAAAACAATATATAGGAAGAGATGTGTGAAATCCATTAAGGCAACATAGTATAACAAATGAAAAACTGCCTGGGATAGAAGCTGTCCGAATATTTAGCTCTCGCCTCTCTCTTGTTCTGTGCTCGCCCGGTACCGAAGATGGGAATAAATGTCAGAAAGACAATAACACCTGGACAGCAAGAGAGAAAGGAAAAAAGCAACTGGATGATAGAAATTATTCTTCCAAAAGACTGGGCTCAATTGTCCAAGATTTTTCCAATTTATTTGACCCTAAACTAGGACAGACAGTAACTTTCATGGGATTGACAGTTGCTTTAGGAGGCAGCCTGACAATCCACACATTTTCATTTTATTTGAGCAGTTCTTCATAAGCCCCTCTAAAATGTCTGACATTTCAGCACCAAAACACAAAAGTGAAGTCTGGGCAGAAGGAACAAACACTCCATTTAGAGAAAAGATATAGAGACATAATTTTTAATTTCCATGATTTCCCATCCACATTCATTAACCTTTGATTTGATTACTCAAATCTCCACTTTGTTTATGTGGACAACGAGATAAAAAATCTCAGATAGACAGGACAAATGGCAGAAAACACAGCACTGGGAATGGGGTGGAGACGTGGATTTCAGCAGGGACTGCATTAACCAGCTCTACAGTCTGAACCTGCCACGGGCCTCAAGGAACTCATTTTTGTCAACTGTAACATAAGTGGTTCGATCTGCATTCACGGAAATAGGGCAGGCTACTATACTTGGACAACTCTCCCACAAAAAACTAAAAATGATGGACAAAATTTCTTTTAATCCTCTTTAAAATACTAATGGGCTGACAAGATAGTAAGGAAATATTAAGCCAAAATCAAAGAGAAAGCTGAAACCCAGGGAGGAAGAAAAGACATTTTTGCCCTGAGGACATCTGCTATCCTAGAAAATTTAATGGCCTCTTGGGTCAAAGAGAACAAAAGTGAAAACCCAGGACCCACCCAAAGTAGGTATCTAACAGGAGATAAAGGGATAATAGGATTTTCAACCTCAAGGAGTTACTGTTAAAGTAAATGAGTTAATTACTACTTGTTAAACATTTAGGGGAGTACTTGACATAGTAAATACTCAGTAACCAATACCCACTCTGAGAGCCTAACTTACTAACACCCTCCAAAGTCTAAGAAAATCAAACTACATGAAAATGAAAAGTTGTGATTTAGTCAAGGAAATCTGAGTCTCACATTTTTAGAACTGCTAGTTCTGCTAAACAAGCCAGAGACTTTCAAATATTCTCCTGGATTTTAGAAACAGCCAATACATCTAGAGTACACAAAGCCCACCTTCTCCATGGGCCTCTGCAGCACAATCACAGTGAGAATTTCACTTAGTGTTCGATTTGTTTAGTGACTTAATTTACCCTTAGAATATCCTCTTTATATCTCACCATTTCAACATATGCCTGTGTGTGCTGTATAAATGACATTCTGTCAAAAGTTATAAATGCTGACCAAAGGCCCAATCTAAGAACATAGACTAAATGCTATGGAGGTTTCACCTTGATTTGAAATAAACAAGCGTGAGCATTATGTAACTCTGTTGATTTGAGGTAGAGCTGTGTATCGGTCCTTTCCATACTTAGAGCCCATATCATGCCAAACACCCAAGGTCCTAGAGTTTCATGAAGTCAGAAAACAACCAAAGTGGTTTTGGGCATTGCTCTAAAAGTCCACAAATTCCTACTGTTGTAGAAATATATTGATTTCCTAATGAAAGCTTCTACACACGCAGAATGCAGTGGGAGATTGAAACTAAGTTCTTCTTGGAAAGATAATCATTCAGAAACATGTTGAAGTCTACACTGTCTCAAACCCGTCGCTCTGCAACAACAGACACTATTAAATATCCTCCACACCATCATGGAGACTCACAGACTGAGTACATCTGTGGCTCCTACTAATTTCCTAGTCCAGGAAGAACCCTTGGCTAAGCCCTCCACACAAACTGAGATGGCATATGCTCTCCGTCAGTGCCAGATGAATTTAGAGTTCAAAATATTTCATCAGCAAAGAGCGTGTTAGGGATGTGCACATTTTCATTAGCACCCAGTATAATAAGAGCTCTAAGTAGAGTAATTTGAAGTCAAATTTGAGAACCAAGACAGAGGAAGGAAGAGTTGAGGAGCTTCAGTGACAGACAGCGTCCACACAACCATGATCGTTTCTTGTTTCTGTAAGAAACAAGATACGCTTCATAATGAGTGATCTGAGCACTGATGAGAAACTTCCAGCACGTCCCAAATCTGACTGAGCAAGAGGGTTATGAAGATGCATCCCACACAAACTTTAAGACACTTCAAATATAAAGAACAGAGACCTGGCTTTCCATTTTCAGATCATTGCTGTCAACGCTGACTTTCTCAGCGTTAATGGGTCTCCTTATCAAATAAATCTGAAAACTCAAAGGTCAAGGGCAAGATGATCTTATAGTTCATATATATAAATAAAGTATATAAGAAAAGGTAAAATGTAGATATACTGGGAGGAACGTATAGTAAAAAAATTTTTTCAGATGGGAATTATTGCAATATGTTAGCCGTTATTAACCTTTAACTTAAAGTTCCATTAACATATCCCTTAAAACACTGTTTAAAACAATATTATTTTCCTTTAGTTTAAAATAAACTATTTTTCAAAAACGAACACTACATAATCTCAGATATTTAAAATACAGAGTTAATTGCATTTTGCAGTGCTATAAAACAGGAACGGTATTTTCATATAACATGAAATTCAGATAATACAAAAGTAACAAAATAAAATGCCTAACTATTAAGTTATAAATATGCCAGTGGTGTTCCTTATTCTGAAACTCAGAAATCTTCTTGAAAATTCAAAGTGAGTAGAGAGTTATATTATGAAATTGAGACAAAAGTTACGTTCAAGTCTTTGTATAAATCCATATAATTTGGAAGTATCAATGATAATCTAACTCGAATAATCTAATACGAACTAAGGAGAGATGGGTGTTATTGAGCAACCTTCCATTTCAAATGTTTGAAACTAACCAGTCAGGATCTTCCCCTTAAAGCAAAGTTAGTCCTCATCTTTGTAAGGAAGAAATCTCATCTTTCTAAAGAAGAGCCCAGAAAGAAGAGCAATGAATAATTGAGACAAGAGTATAACAAAGTAAATTGCATATGCCTCCTTTGACTTTTTGATATGTAACCGGCCTAAAAGCACTTAATAAAAACCAATCTTACTAATATAATGTTCTTTGTGGGGGAGACATTTGAAATCATATGAAAATAACAATTGGAAGTAAGCTGCCATATCAGAAGACTTTGAAAATAAAACCAATATACCATCTAACTCCAATATTACATAGATAAGCTTCAAAGTACCTAAATTAAAACTGAATATAATTTGGGGAAATTTTTAACTAGGTGGTTGGTACCTTTTAAAGATATATTCACAAATATCCATCACAAAGTGTGAGAAATAAAAGGTAAATACTTCAGAAAATAAAATGTTAAACAACAAAGGAATAAATTTTAAAATATACTTCATTTCCTAATAGAATAGAATCATAACTCTGATAACATGTACATGTAATTATACATGTATTTTTCAAATCACACATGTAATTTTTATGTTGCACCATCCATAATACTGTAATGACTTAAAATACACAAATTGATATTTAAAATGCCTATTTGATCAATAATTTATTCAATTTATTCCAATGGAGTCGGGGGAAACAGCCAAGATGAAACGTATAAGAGCTTTATCTTTTCTTCTTTTTTTCTCCTATACCTCTTTTCTCCCTGGGGTGCCATTTGTAAGGCTCTGGGAAAGAGCTGCAGGCTTAATTGAAATATTTGTAGGCTGTAATTGCTCTGCATAACCACAATGGTCCTCTTCTCCCAAATGGCATCCGTTGCTCTTAGTTTTATCTTTTTCTTCTATTTCCTTTTATGCTTTAACAGTCTACTTCTCCTGTTTCTTCCAGTCTTATCTCATCCTCTATGCTAGATGCTTGATTAATATTGGTGAAGTCAAAGAGTTTTAAATATTCAAAAACCTTCCCTAAAATCCAGTCTTGTAGCACAGTCCCTTTTGCTTACCATAATCACTCCCATAAACTGATTTTCATTGTGTCCTTTCAACATCCCCAGCTTCCACCTGTGTTTAACACTGCAGCCTCTGACCTGGCAATGACAAGCAATCAATCTTACATGTTATCTTCAGGGGTCATGTCTTAGTTTTAGGCCAATTTTCCTTGTATTTAGGCTCAAATGTGCAAACCACACTATATTACTCTGCAAAACATCAATGAGAAGGCTTAATTAAGTAACACTGACAGATAAATCCATTTCTTTCGCAGTAATCAAATCAAAGCAGGTTGACATAACACAGGAACTTAATACAGTTATTCCCTTGTAATTGGAAAAAGGCCCTTTACTTCTCATTAAAGCAATCTTCTGGGTATTGGCATAATAAGAAGGCTCAGAGCTTTAATACTGCCCTATAAAAATCTCAAGATACAGACCCCTTAAGCAAACAAGCCAGATTATCTAATTCCTTGATCACAGCAGAACATGTAGTTCCTACTGTTTTAAACTACTAATTCTTTATCTCTGTTGCAATTAAAAAGAGGTAAATCAGTACCAAACACGTACAATGGAAATCTGTAAAAATGCATAAACTGTTTACAGTTTTATAAATCTATCTCCACATGTATTTGAAGGGAAGCAGTCCATTAAAACTGAATTTGAAATACTTTACAAATGTGAAACTGTAATAGCTTGAATCAGGGGAAAAAATCTCTTTATTTTACTTAATGGGCTCAACAGGATGCATTTTGCCTAAACTCACAGTCTGATACTCAACCATACAGTACAACTTTGATAATCAGAATTGCGAGAGAACGGAATTTGAAGAACATTTAATTTTTGCAGCATTCAAAGAACAGTAAGTCACCTGGTCAACTGTAGGCTGCTCTGACCAGGCTGAAACCATGAAGAATGCAACCACATCACAGCAAATTCATATCCCCAAACTAAACAAAATCAATTTTCACCCTTTCACTCCAATTTTAAGGGAGTTTCTGCTACTTATCTAGTGACACCTGATCAATCTCAAAATGATTCTAGCCACTCTTTCTGAAAGGATAACATATAATCTAGGGTTCTGATTTCCAAACGCGGCTGACCATCAAAATCCCCCAGGAACCTCAAAACAACCCCCACAGGTATCCTGGCCCCACCCAGAAACTAGCCAAGAAAAGATCAACGGTTGAAGTCAAGGAAAAAAATATATTTTAAAATTTTTCCTATGTTTCTCTACTTTTTCATTTTAAAAAGTTTTGAATTACAATGCAGTTAAAACTATGTAATTTGCTGTGTTTGAACCATTTTCAGGTAGGGTCTATCAGTCATATCCTATTATCCCTTAGTACTTCTGTGTGCATTTCCCAGGAACGAAAACAGCACAGTTATCAAAATCAGGAAGTCTACCATTGATACACTACTTTTATCTAATCCATAGTCCATATTCCAGTTTGGCACTTTCCCCCCTTTTGTGGCAGCCACTATGCCAGCCCTCAGGATGACCTATAAGTCTGTAAGTCATTGCATGAATGACAACTAATCTCAAATACAGAATAAATGCATTTAACCAAGCGCACGCACACATGCACACACACACAATGCAGCATTACTCACTGCATTTAATCATCCCATCTCTTTGATCTATTTTAATCAGAAACAGTTCTTCAATCTTCCTCTTCTGTTTGTGATATTGGCATTTTTGAAGAATGCAGGCTATTTATTTTACAGAATGTTTCTCAAATTGAGTTTATCTGATGCTTCCTCGTGATTACATTCAGGTGGATATAATACTGCAAAAGTGGCCTTGTGCCTCTCCCAGGATATCATGTACAGAGCCAGATAATGGCTCAGTGGTCTGCCCCCTTCATTTGTTATGCTAATTTCATCACCTGGTCAAGGTATTATGGGAATTCTCCACTGTATAATTACAACTTTTCCCTGGGCAACTAATCAGCAATCTATGGGGAGATACTTGAAGACCATTACGACTAATTTTTAATTATATGCTTATTGAAAAAATTAAAATACAAAAGGGTATAAAGTAAAAATTCCCTTGACATCCACTCCCCCCACCCTATCAGTGATAACCCATAACAGTTTCCTAGGCAGCCTTATAGATCCTCTGGTCTGTGATCAATTGTTTTTTTTTTTTTTTCCTTAAGATTGGCACCTGAGCTAACAACTGTTGCCAATATTCTTTTTTTTTTCTGCTTTTTCTCCCCAAATCCCCACAGTACCTAGTTGTATATTTTTAGTTTTGGGTCCCTCTAGTTGTGGCATGTGGGACGCTGCCTCAACATGGCCTAATGAACGATGCCATGTCTGCATCCAGGATACAAACCGGCAAAACCCTGGGCCGCTGAAGCGGAGCAAGCGAACTGAACCACTCGGCCACGGGGCCGGCCCCCTAACCAATTGGTTTTTAAAACCACAGAAATGTGGGACAATAAATGCAAACCTTAACTCAAATTTCTGTTCTATTTGAACTGGTAAGAAATATTCATCAACTGTTTATTTATGTGCTAGTGTCATCTCAATAGACACAATTATTAGCGGTGACCTTGTGACCCAAGCGGAGGTGGACAGGACAAGGACTAGAATAATTGAAGACATATATACTATTAACTTTGAAGGAATTCAGCCAAGATGAAGACAAGATTGAACAATCCACTTGTGAATCAGTGCAGTGCACAAAGCCAAGTTAAATAATCCATTCTGGAGTCAATGCTGCCCTGAATGGCTGCTCACTTGCCTCTTTCCACCGCCTTCTATAAACCACTGTGTAAAAAGGAGATCTGCCATAGCAGTAGCACTTCCCAATTAAGATCAAATGGACACACAAGTACACCTATGACAGACAGAGAAAAATACGGTGTGGTTTTCCTAGGCTGGCAAAAAAAAGGGGGGAAACAAATCTAAAAGTTTTTAAAAGTGGGAAATACACTGACAGCTTAAAAAGAATACATTCCCAAATCTAAATAGCAAATATACAAATAAACTAGCCAGTCACAAAGTGAGGAGAAAACTTGAGCGTAGAAAAGACTGTGAGTGGAACTTGGCCATTGGATAGAACAGATGCATAATATACCATTGAGTGAGTTAACCTATTCTAATCAATATAAGGCGAAAATGGTCCCCTCAATCCTTGGATGAAGCCCATGTCATTTGATTTTATTTATTTGGTTTTTTTAAAGGTTGGCACCTGAGCTAACAACTGTTGCCAATCTTTTTTTTTTTTTCCTTTCTGCTTTTTCTCCCCAAATCCCCCCAGTACATAGTTGTACATTTTAGTTGTGGGTCCTTCTAGTTGTGTTATGTGGGACGCCACCTCAGCATGGCCTGACGAGTGGTGCCATGCCTGCGCCCAGGATCCGAACTGTTGAAACCCTGGGCCCCACAGCGGAGCACGAGAACTTAACCACTCGGCCACGGGGCCGGCCCAAACCCATGTCATTTCATAAACTGAACAGTGCTGATGGATTTCAGCTTTGACTTATAAATTCTAAGGAAATTTTCCTCACAATTCCATTTCAACCAAATGCCTGGCAGACATTGGCAAAGATTTTTCTTAGCTGGGCTTATAAATATGTGTGTGCGTGCGTATGTGTGTGAAATCAGCACACAGACACAAACACAATACACACACTTGAATATACTAATAGTTTCTCAGATATTAAAGACCATGTTTAAACAGTTCCCAGATGTTACAACTTGTTCAACTGACATAGCTTTGTTTTTGATCAGAGTGACTTGTTTTTGATCAGACTGTCGGGTGACTTACGGGTTTTACATTTTATTTCACAATAATGTAACCACACTTTTCTATTACGCTTTCTGCTTTCCAAAATGTTTTTTATATTCATCTCATTTAAAATGATTTATCTGGAATCACTGAAAGTACAAAACTGGGATCAAAAGAAGTTGCACACTTAAGTCTGAGCAGACTAACAACATATTTCAAAAGCATGAAAACAAAAACCAAAAGAAAAAGAAATTGGTAGTTATCTGATATAAAAGAGGCCATTCCCCATAAGCATGCTATTACTCTTACTTCTTTAATTCTAACAGGTAACAGAATACTTGCTAAAGTTCATTAGAATACTTGCTAAAATAGGAAAGTTGGAAAGTATTAGAATGATTGAGTTTTTGTATGTAGCAATATGCATTTTTAAGTCATGTCAGCAATGTCAGCAACGAAAACGAAATTGCTCATCTCTCCTGTGAGCTGCCCTGTATCTCATACAACACCATTTCACCAACACGACACAAGGTGGGCACTGCTTTGGGAAAGGCCCAGGGCTGTGGCAGCAGGTCTGGTCTATCATGACGAAATGGACCATTGCCTTCCCAAACCATGCTGCTACTCTTACTTTCACTTTCAAGCGCTTTGAAACACTCTCATGACTGAAGCAGTCAAAATACATGCATTAACTTACTAGTCCACCCTTTGGGCATAGAAACTGAAATGCATCAGAAAGCATCAACTGGTATTTTCTTAAACTTAACCACATCAAATTCACGGGAATAATGAATTTTTTCTTTCAGTAGTTCTGCAACTCAGATACAGCCTGCCTTCTGCCCATCTGATAAACAATGGTCAAAAAGAGAGGAGCTGCCATGATGTACTGGCCTACAAATTCTCTAAGTAGAATGAGAAAAAGCTGTAACTCTTCCTCAGGAATGGAAGAAATGTCATTAGTTTGAAAGGAAGGAGATAGAAGCAAAGACCTGAAGAATGACAATAACCAGGCATCTTCAGAGAAAACAAGAAGCAGGGAAGGGGTCCAGGGGAAGCCAGAGCTGTCAGTACAGAATAATGATTTATCTGATGAGATTAGCAGAAAGTTTGATTAGAAAAGATGCCTTCTTAACATAGCAAAGATTGCAATGTTACTTTAAGATTTTGTTGTTGGAAAAAACAGCGCCTGCCAAATGTGGTCTGTAACAGCACAGGCTAGCCATGAGTGATACAGTGGGAAAATAGCCACTAAGCCAGATTTTATTTGATTTGTACTGATGATTTTTATTAGAATACATGGATCATTGCTTCAACCTTTCCATGTAAAACCAAATCAAATTCAAAAACTCACACATCAGTCACCTAACCTTATGTCATTCCTTCTGCTTTACTAAAGTTGAGCCACATTTCAGCTGATCTGTCCTTGATAAATCGTTCAGCTACTCAAAATTGTTTGGCCAAATTCTGGGAGGCAAGCGGTACACAAAAGAAACCGCTAAATCTGCAGTTACAAATAAGAAAGCCAAAGAAAAGAAATACTGTGAGCCTCACAGATACAGAAGGAAATCAAAGCCATAGGTAGCCAATGCAAAACAGGATAAAATGAATTCCCTTCATTGTATCAAAAGTATTGTAATTTATCTAGAAAAGGCCCCCCCACCCCCAGCTTCTTTTTCCCACTTTAATTCAAGGCGCTGCGCAGGACTCTGCTAAGCAGATGCCCTGAAACCAGAGAAAAGTCCACAATTATATAGCAGAAGGAGGTCTAATCAGTTTTCCAAATTCAAAATAATAATCAGTTCCACAAATTAAAAACCTTATAACGTTTAAGGTCAAAATTAAAAATGTTAAAATAGTGCATGTGTGGAAATTCTCTACATTATTCATACAAGTTGCTTCATTAAAAGGAATATAACTGACTTACATGGAACATGGCAATGGGTTTCCCAAGAAAAAGTGCCTAGATGCCACTTCTTACCACTCCTTTATCTTTTCTGTTTTGCATTAGCATTTTTCCTTTCATCTTCAGCAACACTGCAGGTTTCAATTTAAACCTGCAGCAATAATTATTGTTTGGATATCCATTTCTAGTTAACAAATGAGTTCCATCTTCAGGACTTCCTTTAGTGTCCCAAACAACCCCTGAAATGCACATTATTATCTCCTCTCCAGAGAAGGTAAACAATTTTCCCAGTTACAGGCCATGAGCAGGCCTCAAACCCAATGTCTTCCAGAGGCTCATCAGGCACCACACCGTAGTGCCTTAGCTGAAAGCCCAATGCCTCTGAAAACTAGTGGTCACCAAACGTTTGGGTCTCTGGTGCAACCTTCTGTGGCTGAGACCAAACTATGTTTTCACAGTCCCCATTTCTTCCTCCTCTTGACCACACACGAAGTCTGTATCTCCCATCATCCTTTGCAGTCACGTGGGGCCAGGGGGCTAAGATTTGACCAATGGAATGTGAGTAGACGGAATGCTTGCCTTTTCCAGGCCTGGCCCCTAAAACCTCCCGTGTAATCCTTCATGCTCTTTCTCTTTCCTCTTTGTTCAACTGGATACAAAGAGTCTAGTGAATCCCTGAGGCCTCAGGGGATGCCAGACCTAAGGCATGAAAGAACCCAGACCTAAAGGACTACAGGGAGCAGAGCCCACCCCCATGAGTTTAGGACACCAGAGAGAAATAACCCTTTGCAGTGTTATAAGCTACTAAAGTTTGGGGGTTGTTTCTTCCAGCAATTAGCATATCCTGACTAATGCATCCTCCAAAACAGACTTCCGTGAATTCTGGCGCTATGATTCTATCTTCCAAGCAAAGCAAACATACGCAGTTAGAGTTGGCACTAGTCAGAATTGTGAAGCCGGGGAAACTGGTCTTTGAACTATCCTTCTCTCCCCTTCAGACTTGTTTTCCCCTCTTAGCATTTCCTCCCTCTGAGCACCAAATGTTCTCAGGCTGCTCAGTCTCGTCTGTCTCAAAAAAATAAAACCAATACATTCATTAGCCATTCTTTCTCTCAACCATTATCTTGCAAACATAAGAGGTGAGCTGCTTGCTACTTGCATAACTTTGGAGAAATTCTTTAACATTCCAGATTCTATATATCTTCATCTGTGAATGATTGTATCCACTCTGCAGTACTGTTGTGACAATTAGAGATAATTTAGGAAAAACATCACCATAAAACGTGGAACACAGTAGGAACTCAAAAAGAAAAGATAACTTCTGTTTTTTTTGTTTTTTTAAAGATTGGCACCTGGGCTAACAACTGTTGCCAATCTTTTTTTTTTTTTTCCTGCTTTATCTCCCCAAACCCCCCCTGTACACAGTTGCATATCTTAGTTGCATGTCCTTCTAGTTGTGGGATGTGGGATGCCGTCTCAACGTGGCCTGACAAGCGGTGCCATGTCCGCGCCCAGGATCCGAACCCTGGGCCACCGCAGTGGAGCACGCGAAATTAACCACTCGGCCACAGAGCCGGCCCCAGATAACTTCTGTTTTTATTGATTACTACTGTTATCATAGTATGATATTTGACACCAAAAGCGATACAAAATCAATATAAAATTAGAGCTCTCTCTCTGAAATATAGAATCTAGATTGGGAGAAAAATCACACATAAATAAAGGGCAAGGTTTGATGACTAATAGAATAAGAAACATTACGAAATTTTAGAAAAAGGAGTTATATAGACTAGAATCATCACTTGCAAGATATTGGCAATTCAGGGTGTAGAAAGGGGATGGAAAAGAGTGACACTGGTGAGCTGTGAGGCATTATGCTCACAGCTTCCCAACTCCGTGTTCAATGCTGTCACACTGGTAACTCAAAACTGGCATTGGTGAGAGCATTTACACCACGGAAATTGGCAAACATTACAAATAAGGGCTGTTTTTTCCTTTGAAGAGCAGATTATTAAACATTTATCACCGCACAATGACAACCATCATTCATTGTGAACTAGTTTTACTCAAATTGCCTTATTTAATTCTCACAATCAGTCCTGAGGTAGGCTGTATCAAGGTCATTTTACAGATGAAAAAATCAGGCCTCACAATGTTAAGTGATTGGCAGAAATCCTGTTGCCTGTGCTCCCTACACTAAAAACCAGGCTGCTTACAAAACGCAAGGGCATCTGCATGTCTTCTTCTCAGCATATCAAATACATATTCCCATGAATAGAAAAAGTTAAAATTCCTTAAAAACATCTGAATTCAGGCAGTCCCCCTCCTACCACTCCCATTTTTTCACCATTCCTCATTTTGCTCCTCCACTCATCTGGCTTTCCTTAATAAATATACACCTCATTGCTTACCACTCTTACTTCTACACATCCAATTCAAGCCTCTATACAGATGTTCTTTCAAGGATTACCCATTATACTGTCTCAAGAAATAGATTTGTGCCAAAGGGTTGGGATAAGTTATGAATGATCGTTAAATCAACGCTTTCTCATACACTTGTTGACACCACAGTATTCTATCTTGGTATTCTATCGTATCTTGGGCTGAGCTGTGGACAGTCCAGTGAGTAAGCCTAGGTTTAGGAGGAACTGGGATACCTCTTAGATCCAGATGAGGTCTCTGACATTAACGATGCTATCAACAGGTGGTGTCAGGCTTGCATATGTCCCTGGGGTGCGAGAAAAGCCAGGAAACATCAGTAGCTTTCAGGTGCAGCCTGAGACTTCAGAAGACATCTGTACCTAGGGTGACTTTAAATGGCAATGAGTGCCTGCTATCTTGGTGATACATCATACTCCTTTTCTGTCTCACTGAAGCTTGGCCATCTTACAAGACCCAGAGTCTTCCAAGAACAGAAGAACAAATGTGCAAAGGCATGGAAGCACAAGAGACCATGCCCCACACAGGGAAGCAAGGCACACAATGAGCGTGGAGAATAAAGGCATTAAAGTCGCAGTGGTCGCCAAGGAAGAAATGGTGAATCTGGGCAGGGCCAGAGGAAGACACAGCCTTGTACAAAGCACTAAGAAGTTTATTGTTTATTCTAAAGGCTTATGAAGGCATCAGAGTATAAAAGCAACAGGTTCTTATTTGCATGTTGGAAATGGTAGCAATGGGGACAGCGGGTTATTAAGGTGAGAACTTGGAGATAAAGAGACTAATTAGGAGGCAAGAAACTACTATTATAATAAAGATAACAGACAATGCAGGATTATATTGGGGAAAGAGAATACATAAGGCTTAACAACATCCTCGGGAAGGTAAGGCAAACAGTGTAGGCAGGGATTATTCCCAGGTTTTTGTCTGATGAATACTGGTGCAAGTTTAGGGTAGGGTGGTAAAAAAAGAGTATATTTTAGGTATTTTGTGTTACAAGTGTCCATTGGTCACCCAAGTAAAAGATCCAGCAAAGTAACTGACTATGTTGGTCTGGAGCTCAGAATAGAGACACATAGATCAAGGAAATTTCAGGGGCAGTCTAATTAAAAGTCCTCTTACATAAAGACTTTACTGGCCCAGATAAATGGAAAGTCCAGAGACAAGGCAGGTTTTAGGATTGACATATCCAAGGGATCCACCATATTAGCCAGAACAAAGGTTCCTTCCATTCTTCCACTCTGCCATCTCCATATCACCTTCATTGTAAGGCTGGAATCCATCATGGTCATGGGATTTCTGGATCCACTTGCTTTTCTCATTCCTCTGCTTACCCGTAGAGAGCTCAGTTTACAAAGGAGCAAAATTCCTCCTGAACTTTGCCTTGATTAGGACCATCATGGAACCAGTCCCTAAAGCCAGAGAATACCATGCCTGCATTTGCACAGACCTGGAGACCCAAATTAAAAAGGATGATGAAGGGATATGATTACCCTGACTGGTTTAGTCCAATCACAGCTGTCCCCTGGAGATGTAGTAATCCGCACAAACTTCAAGGACACCACACACTGGGGAAGGAGTGGAGTATATGTTAGTGAGGCAACCACAACTGGAGATAGAGCCTCATGTGCCATCAGTATATTAGCATATAGTGTGTGGTACACAGACAAAGAGGTCTTTGTGAAGGGACATGCAAATGCCATCAACCTTCCTTTAAATATTCCAAAGTCTTCCCATTGACGGCAGGACAAGAGCAATGTTCTTAATTATGGACATCAAGGCCATCTTGGCAATGCACCCACACCCCCAGTTCCCCTGATCCCTGACAATGCTCAAGCACACCATCGGCCCTCTTGCTGCAGAACCTAAACACGTATTTCCTCCAAGAGAACATGCTCCAACCCACCCTCACCACTCCACTTCCCTGCGTGGCCTGTTTCACTCCTATATCAACTCTCAGCCGAAACATTACTTCCTCGGAGTAACTTCCCTGTCCTCCTAAATCAGGTGTCCTGTCCTTCTCCTTTGCTGGACTTGTCACAGATGCAATTTTACATTTTTATGACTCTCAAGTGATTTCCTTTTTCCCCCTGGAAATAAGCTACGTAGAGACAAGGACTGTGTCTGGTCTGCTCTCCACCCTATCCCCAGTATCCAGCAGGGTGCAGGACAGGGAGGAAGCATTGGCATCATCTTAGTTAACTGGATGGCTGCACCATCAGCCTCTCGAATGGGCTGTGCATACACAAAAATATCAAACATACTAACAGAATTCCTAAAGTTATGAAACATTCTGCAAACTCCTATGATTTGGAGAAGGATAACCTAACATGATGAAAATTCACAATATATCGCTCTGTCTCTCTGCTATTAACTAAAGAAATTAAGCCACAAGTATGCCATAAAGATCAGCTTAATGTGTTACATACAATACATCTTTCTCCATAATTTAAATAATTGTTCGTTTCACAAATATGCGATTGTGGATTAAGATTCAGCAAGAAATATGCACATCAGTACTCTCAACACACTGAAACACTTGCCAGTCACATGATCAAATAGGAGTTAATGTACAAATCTCAAGCTCAGTGATTTGTACAGTAAAATACAGTGAGACAGTCAGACGTCATGTATGTTTTATCCCTTGACAGAAATAATCTCTTATATGGTCATTGTAAAGGGAAATATTTGCCTCTTTATGCTCACTTTGATATGCACCCTAGTGATTTGATACATATTATACAATCATTGGCCTCAGGACAGAGGCGAAAACAACTGTTACCTTTCCAGTAAAACAGCTTTCTGTGATCTGGTGATAGCAAGACAGAAAGTGGGTTAGGCATCCTGTGTCCGTTACTTAGACGGCAGTTACAAGTCAACATTTTTTTAGAACCTTTCCACTGAAGTTTCCCCATTGATGAACAAGAGTATCATTAATATTTAAAGTTCTGCTTCAAGTATAATAATCAGAACACCACGGTCACAACCATAAATACCCCAAAGCAGTTTACTGCTTTCGATTTTTCAAAGCACTTTCACACTCTGTATTTCTCTTCCCTTACAACTACATACATCAGAGAGATTCAGGGTTGGTTCAAGTCCTCAAGGCAAGGCATCTGAAGAGCTGGGAGGAGACCCCATCATTTCTCCTCCTAATCTCTTTTAAAACTGACTCTCGCCCCTTTTCTTATGCCATTAAAAAGAAGTGACATCTTTAGAAGTTGGAACCCCAAATTCGGATGAAGGACGTTCTCTGTAGAAAAAGTTATCTCTTGCCTCACAAATCAACCATTCAGAATCCCAATTTTCCTAATTATCAGGACTTTTCCTTTGGGTTAAATATGTCCCAGAGGAAAACGCTACTATTTAAATTAATACTGATTCTGAGAAGCATTTTTAACTCATTTTCATATACTTTTTTCTCCTTTAACTCACACAGAAACACAGAGAAATTTTTTAAATCGAAGGTACATATGAAGAGATGAAGATATGTATTACTTTGTAAGCTGTACCAGAAAATTCTCAAAGAGAAGTCTACCACACATAACCGAGACAATTAACAACTGACCCACCAATGAAGAATAGTGCTGTTGTTGATAATGGACCGCACAGGCAAACGACACATCAGGGCAAGCTGCTCAAAGCTTACCTTTCTCTTAACTGTGCCTGGCAGTAGGGTCCAGAACTTTTTTAAAAGTTCACTTACATAGACTTAATGACATGAGTGTTTCCTGTGGGTTGCGGTAGAGAAAATAACATAGATGTAGCTGGATTATAAAAATATGAACATCACTTGTTTCTTCTGCTTTATTCCAAACATTATCAAAAGATACAATGACGCCATTAGTTCTGTCTACCTAACATCCAGTCCCTTCTTCCTTCACAATAGACCTACGGGGGCTTTCACTGTTGCTATCTTCGCGTGTTTGCTTTCACACAGCCACCCCTCCTCCAAGTACATCAGCAGGAGGTGACCTCATCTCCAGTTCCAGAAGTAGATCCTAACTACTGTTGCCAATCACAGCTCTTGCTTCTCCTGGCCAAGGAGTGGTTTAAAAACAGACACTGAGACACAAAGGCCTGTCTGCTGCTGGGTTCCCAGGAAAGGCCTCTCTGCTCCAAGAAAAGAGACACATTAGGCAGTGATTTTTTTTATCTTCTCTGGACATTTTCCTGGTTGGGCATGATGCGTAGAACTGCAGAGGAATCTCCTTCTCCCTCCCAGGATGAAGCCAGTAGACAGAAGAGGGAAAATACCAGAGACTTCAGAACAGGTTACATAAAGTAATAATTTCCTTATGTTTAAGCCAATTTGAATCAGGGTTTTCTTTCGTTGCAGCTGAAAGAAACAGTAAATGTCCCTCTCTGCCACCCTAGAAGTAGGTTTACGAAGTTAATGCTCATTAAGCTTCTTCAACAATAAATACCTACTCTGGATAAATCTGGACCTCACCCATGGCAAAGCCATCAGCTCCTGGCCACTCACACACTCCAAGCCCACAGAGGCATCATTTTCAGGAAGTGTACCAGTTACCTGCCCTATAATTCCCCATTTAATTCCTCTCTGATACATGCATGTATCTTCTCTTGTACCCCCCCGTCCCCTGTGGGCCTCTCACGAATATCAATCAGCCAGCAAATACGTAATGAACACTTACTGAAGGTCAAGCCAATGGCTGCAAAAGGCACTGAAAGAGTACTTTCTCCTTGATTTACAAATATCAGGCCTACACACACAGCCTGGGCACTGTCAAGATGTGGGTTCAGGGGCAAGGGTTGGCTCTCAGACCCCAGATCCACGAGTAAGCCTTAGGGAGATCCAGAAACTCCTGAAATTGTTGCAAAATTGTACTCATGTGTTTAGCTATATGCATTTTTCTGGGAAGAGAGTCTATAGCTTGCATTGGTTTCTCAAAGCAGTCCCTGACTCTGAGAAGCTTAAGAACCTCTGCTCTAGATCGACTAGTGTTTAGCAAAACCACCACCTAAACGTGTGACACGCTCTTGTCATTACTGTAACAGAGCTGGGGGCAAAGAACGTGTTCCCCAGATCTTCACAGTTCTTGCCCCAGGAAAACCATCTTTAAGTATTAAAAATACTGAAGTTTTGCAATATTTTGAACTAAATAAAATTTTGGGGACTCTCCTGGGGCCTCAAGGACCATTCATACACAACTGCAATAGAAGGAAAAATAAGTCCTATTGCTTAGAAATATGGAAAACAACTTATTTTTAAATTTAGGCCTCTCCAAATGAATTATGGATCCTGAGCTCAAATTTAGTTGAGGAGGCAAAACACACACTTGAAAAAAATAATATTAGCAAAAAGTTTAAGTTAAGCCACAAGTGGCAAATAAATATGAAGGAATTGCTTATCTGGATATTTTTTGAAAAGGAGATGGAACTTTCAAGGGCAAGTTTCAGAGATGCAGCAGGACTTCACATAAAGGTGAGAAGGATTTCCAACATTGGGGAACACAAGAATGGAATAGCAAGGTGTGGCCCGAGAAAAGCTGAGATAGACAGAGTCCAGGCAGCAAAGGGCATGGCTTTAACTCAAGACACACTGAAGAATCTAGACCAGCTTTCTTTCACTAAAGAGTAAGTCTAATAAAGTAGTGAGATCCAAGAAGAGATCTGGATCTTCTCCATCAGCGATGCTCACAAACATTTCACTCAACCTTACTCGATTTTACTATTGCAGCCTTTACCAATTTCTTCCCCTCCTTTCCTCGCTTACTGTCACGTTTCCTAAGAAGGACCTGAAAACCAGATTCCCTGACTTCAGATTTGTCCCACTCCAACCCATCATGAACCACTGACAACTGTCACTTCTCCAGACAAAAACCTTCAGTGGCTTCCTAGTGCTTTGGGTATAAAGTTAAACTTCCTTAGCCCAGCATTTAAGGTGTTTGGTGATCTGTATTTACCTCCTTTTCTTGTGTTACCCTAAGTAGCATTATTACTCCCTTTTGTGCTCTAATCACATCAGACTCTTCACTGTTACCCAATATTCCTCCGGATATCTGGTCTCCATGTCTTCCCTCCATCTCAAAAACATTTCTTCGCACTCAGTAAATGCATGTAGAATGAATAAATGAATGAAGGAGTCCACTGAGGGACACACACACACACACACATCAATCAATCAATTATATTTACCTGTAGGGAATGTACAGCCAGAGTTAAGGCACGAAATACAAATTCTTCACAAAGCTGAAATGTAAGGTTGCCACGAAAGTACTTACATAGAATTTAACCTTTTAATAGTTTGACTTTAAGGCTTTAATTACGTTGGTGGTACATATGACAAACATAATCTGTATGCTACTCAACAGTAAGTGATGACTAGTCTTTTCAAGGCAAATATGAACTTTAATTCAGCCCTTGATGGGACATGGTTTATCTTTGATTCATTACTATAGAATAAGAAATTAGAATACATGTGCCTACTAGCGTTTTCTACACATCTCCAACTTTAATACAATCTATATAAAATGAATTTGCAAATTGTTTTTCCTATCTATATTCTAAGTTGATAAAATTCAATGGCATTCACACAGAAGGATTTTAAGAATCTGTACTATGCCCTCAAAAATCTCTGCAAACTTAATGGAAACCGTCCCCAAGATCCAAACCTTTACAATTATTAAGGGTCTCAACTTAAGCACCGCTTCCCTGGAGAGACCCCCTCTGGCTACCTACATAAAACAACACGCCCAGTTCACACTCATTCATAATTAGGCTCACCAACCCCATACATACTCCATCTTTTTCACAATATGTGTCACTATTTAGTTATATATAAAAAGATATGAATATATATTTGGTTGTTGGTATCCTTGTTGATTGACCCCTGCCAAGATACAAACTTCAGGACAGGGCGCTGACTGACTGGGCACTTGTGGCCCAGACCCTAGATCAGTGCCTTGCTAAGAGCTCCATGAACACTGTTAAGTGACTAAGTAGATTTATTAATCATTAAAAACTCAGAGACTTTGTCATGAAAAAAATAATCATAGAACAAAAATTATAGAATTCGACAAAATAATTACCAATAACTAAAGGCAATTTCTTTTAATGTCAATGGAAATACATTATTGCAAGGTACAATATAAAAAGAAAGCATTTTATGCGAGCAAGGGCTTTATACACTTTTAATTATATCATTATATGCTTTATTTCTCTAATACATTGAGTGGGGGATCTATAAAAAAATATATAAGGAGGGGATAACAACCTAATTTGAAACATTAAAAAATCCATAAGATGAAATTGACAAATTATTATCCCTTTAAAATAAAAAAAACCTATTTGAAATAGCATAACTTGACTACCTGATACATAGTTTACTACTGATTTACTCAAAGAATTGTGTACAAAGGTCTCCATTTTTTTTGGAAAAAAAAAAGCAGAACCAGCTGGTACATATATACAGTGCCCTTCAAAAGCTCCTGTTAAAGCCACAAATAATTGCAAAACTTGTTCAAATCAAATGGATAATTTATTTTATGTACGATTTTGCAAAGACTTTACAAATATCCATGGATGGCTTTGCACCCCATTTGAAAGGATTTACTATAAAGCTGCACCGGCATAAACAAACAAAACTATTCTCAATATTTATACTCATAACAAAAAACTATGAGGTTTTATATTCAATTGTAGTTGTGAAAATCCTTAGCTCCTGGATTTTCACTGCTGTCGTCTAAATACACAAAACAAACAGGGTTTTCGTTTAAATGTAATACACTTATATTCTCTCTTTTGGTGTCCGTACACCAAGCATTTTGCAAAAATTCAGTAATAAGGGAGAAAAGCAAAGAAGTGTATACATTAGAAAACAGACCATGGGTCTCTGTGATACAGGAGTGTTTAGACCAACAGGAGAGAAACTGGTTTTCAAAAGTCTTTCTTACAAGATTTTGGCCTCAAAAGAAGTTGAGAATGGGAATGGGGAAGAAAGAAAGGATTGATGGCTAGAAAAATGCACAATGGGGTAACAGGGCGGGGATAAGAATTGAGAAGTGCGGCCAAGATGAAAGCACACTCTCACCCAACTCAGGCTGTAGCTCCATCATCAGAGACTACGGCCGGGAGCCTGCGAGCATGATCCCACTGAGGTAGTCTCTAATGCTTATAATCCTGCATCCTCATGGCCAGGACTGAACCGACAAAGTAAAAGGCTAGTCAAACAGTTGTCCCAAAGTAAAACAAAGGGCAACTCCCCCTGGCTCCCCACAGCTTTGGCACGCCTCAGGAATCTATTGTTGTTGTTGCTCTTTTTTCTTCTTTTAATTCAGAAGGTAGCTTCAATGTAAATAAGAGAACTCAAAGGGAGAAAAGATTCTCTTTACAAAACACGCTTTCCAAACACACCTGTCCCCTATTTTGAGGATTCTGTGTATCTGTACAGATACTAGACGCTGATTTCTAATCCTCCAATTGGCTCCATGACTTCCTGTAACTTAGGCTCTGTGTAGTGGTAGTTGTCAAAATTGAGCATAAATGTGCATCCCAAGGGGGGCACATTAAAGATGCTGGTCCCAGGGCTCCATGGCCAGTGGAGCCAGGAATCTGCAAGTCACAAAAACCATCCAGCATAGCAGGATATGGGGTACACACTTTGAGAAATGCTGGGTGTCCATTAGAACCAGTTTCCCTAATTCCAACTGACCCTCAGACCTCCTAAAGTATTTGTCAACTGGAGCACTGTTAAAAAAATACATATTTCTGGGTACCTCCCAGAGGGATTAAATCTGAATCTTCCAGACGGGGCCAAGGAACGTAAACTTTCACCAAGCCTCTCCCATGCCCACCCTCCAAGCGTTCCCCCAACACATTCTGATGGCAACCAATGAGTTGTAACCGCTCTTTCACATTCTTTGGGAGTCGCCTGGCCTATAAGTGCCCACACACTGCAATCAAAGAGGAGATAATAATGTTCAGAACCTCAAGTACCAGGCGAAAATCAGGGCAGATGATGGCCATCACCCTCAGAGAAAAGTGAACCCACAAAGACCAGGAACACCACAGTGGTATTAATGATTAATGCACCGATATCAAAGCTCACGAGGAGGGACTATAAAACATCGTTTAAATACAACAAACCAACCTTTGGTGAGGGAAAACGATCTGCCATTTTCCACAAGGCAATCTGCATCCTGAACACAAATAAATACACCACACAAGAAGACATAATTTTTAAACAGACCTAGAAATACTCAAGGTTTCTTTCAAATCTCCCCCACAGGATTCAGCCACACTCAATGATGAGAGCCTGTTCTTAAACAATCTGAAACCGCTAACACCTAAGCACATGTGAAATATCAAAACAAAACACTTCCCCCACATCCCAATCCCGACAGCGGTGATGAAAAGCAGCCGTCATCTGATTCAATCAGACCACATTCAAAGCAGGTGGTTCTGAACATTATTCGAGCAAAGGATGCCAGCTCCTTCCCCACACGCAGCGGCAAGATCGCCATACATGTGTGTGCTTTGTAATGGCGCGTGAAGAACCAGAAAGAAGCGTTTCAAACCTTTCTGTGGGTAAAATGTAATCCCTACCTTTTTAGCCAAAAAGCAGTAAAAACATTTTACTGAGAAAAATGTGCCTTGGAAGAGCAGCAAGCACAAGGAAATGCCTAGAAATTAAAATATTTCTATGTGGAAGACTGGTGTGAGGTCTTCACATCAAGGTCGGTTGAAAACGGATCTCTGTGGTTACCGTGTCTCTCTTTGGGCAAATATGGATTTAGCTCCCTGAAGGCAGGTTCAAGATTATTTTTTGTTATATACATATATATTACAAATTTGACTTCAGCAAAAAACAAACATGAGCTATAGGAGCACAAATTTATGGACTCTAATCCAGTTCTGTTTACTAACTATATGGCGAGGGTAATATAGTTAATCTCGGTGTATTTCAAGTTTCCTCATCTGTGAAATGGGGATAATATACAGGGTTTGACAGATGAAAAGAGATGACTGATGCACTAAGCAGAGTATCACGCACATGGAAGTGAAGAGTACGTGCAAGTTTTTCTAAGTATTTCTATGAATGTTAGTAACTGCTGAAATTAACCTTCATCTGACAAAAATAATTTAGGTACAGTTGGATTTAGAACGGAGTAAAAAGAAGAAACTGAGGAATCATATAAAGTATGACAATAATTTGCCATGTAGTTCTGGCATATTCACAACTTCATCAGAGTGCACAGCAGTGCTACCATCCATGTTCTCCGTTAGGCCAGAGAAAGGAACATGGAAATGATGTGGCACCGCCCCCCGCCCCCCATATAAGCAGGTGCTTAACAAATTCTTCAGATGAAAAAAAAATCCCATTGGGGCCACACTAGTATGTTGCTGAACATCTTCAGTGTGATACAGACATGTTGACATAGAAAAGGGACCAAGAACACTATATAGTTGAGAGAGACTTCACAAAATGCCTCAAAAGTATTAATGGAAAGGTTAAGAAAAAGCAGGGAGGAAAAAAGAAGTCTTTCAAAAGATGATTTTTCATTAAATTTCAGTTGATTATGGGGAAAAAATTCCAGGCTATTAGTCTGTAGTGTTGGTTAATAGTTTTCCTTATTTTGAGAAAACAATGAAAACTAATGAGTTACATCCAGCGGCTTTAAAAAATGAATTACTGTGCATAATTCGTTAAGCCCTTACACCACACGCCTGTATGCAGCCCTTCTTTTAGTCAAGGTTTCAAATTAAGGTTATTTATGAGAAAAAGTTGGAGAGACATTAAGAGCTATACCAATTCCCCAAGACCATCAGTGAGGGAGAGCAGTTACATTCAGAATGAATGGAAGATATACTCCAGGCCAAATATTTAAACAGGGGTGCAAAGGATACACACACAGCAATCCGCACGCACCTGTCACTGCAAAATTCAGCACTCACACAATCGAAAGGGCATTTGTGTTCACAAATCAAGTAATTATATCCCTAACTATCCATCTGCATATGCAATTACCCAGTCTGTTGCACAGAAAAGCAGATTTTTGCAGGTGTTTCTTTAAAATCTTTCCTTCAAAATCCAGTTGCCCTTTATGTCCCCAAATCTGGGCACATACCAGTCCTCTAATTGAATCTTCATGGCACTGTGGCGAAGATCAAGTGTTATGTTTTCACATAGCGCGTTCACATACAGAAGATTTTGTAATCTAATCAGGCTCTTGCTCCCTATTACCACTTAACTAATGGTTTAATGGGCTCCGTTTACACCTTGATGTTAAAGGACATGTAAGGCGCTTCATACCTCCTCTGATGAATCTGTTCCTAGGTTTCTCTGACACGCTCTAGTTTTGCATATGGACCTTAAAATCTCAGCGTTAAAACTCTCGTATGCCAAGTAAAGTTAAATAAACAGAATGTCAAAGTAGAAGACGGAGAAAATGAGCATGTGTGTTGGAGGGCAGTGTTATTTAATCAAAAGGAAGCTTTTCTGAATTTTGGAATCACAGAAATTCAGATCGCAAAGAGGTTTTATATACTCAGAACTTGTTAAACATTTGTTCCGATTGGTGCAAACTGGACTTCTGTGCAGCTGTATCATACGTGAGGAATCAATAACATCGTGGGGCTGCGGGCATCTATGGACCAGTTCCCCTTCATGTCAATCTCAGCCCAAAATCAATCTCAGATGCAGCTTCACAGAACCTGAGAGCTGAAGAAGACATCAGATGGCACCAAGTCCAACAATGATCACAGAAATAGCAACAAAAGGTCCAAATAAGGGCAGAGATATCCAACGTCTCAGAGCACGTTTACAGGATTGCCTCTAGAACCTTCATATATTTGATAGTATTTCTAACTTCACTTATTCACTGTTTAAAGTTATGTTCATGTTTTGCTATGCAATCATTTATATGTACTTTTTAAAATTTCTTCAGATTT